>NW_027203211.1:0-96638 GCF_024711535.1 Dipodomys merriami | reverse complement strand
ATCCAAAAATCGGAAGTCACACGGTAGATTGGATTCCATCACAGGTCGCCTTCTCTCCTACTCTATACAAATATGTACTTATTTGCATACTAAATTCAGCTTATGAATGGATGACTATTGTGCTCTCCTTCTCCCTCCCCAGTGACTCAAACTCAGGTCCTGGGAATGGCCTAGCTCCTTGGTGGTTCACAGGCTGCTGTGCTCATATGGACCCATTTGCCAATTGGGCTTGCTAGGCCCCGAGTTCAGATCCCAGCCTGCCAAAATATTCATACTGATGTCAGAAGCCAATCGTTGCACCTGTTTTCCTTTCCTGTTTAAGTCCTGGGTCTCAGCTAGGATGGAGAATGCATGGGCCACCCTGTGGCCATGGGAATAGGGTGTCATCCACGTCAGCCGAGTTATACCTGTCACCATATACTCAAGAAAATACACAATATATCCATGAATAGCATACAAAATAGAGAATAACTACACTAAAGGCACGATGCAGTCCAAACACAGATGTGAATATACATCCCATGTTTCAATGATGAATTGAGGACTCTTGTGGCCTCCCTAGGGCTCGATCTCAGCTCCTGGGAACAGACCAGCGCCTTAGTGGTTCACAGGCTGGTGTGCTCACGTAGACTCATTGGGCAGTTGGGTCTCCTAGGCCCCGAGTGTGAATCCCAGCACTGCCAAAAATTCACCCTGATGTGAGAAGCCAGTCATTGCACCTGTTTACAGGAAAACAGGTGCAAGTTCTGGGTCTCAAGTAGAATGGAGAATGTATAAGCAACTCTATACTCATGGGACTAGGTTGTCATCCAGGTCACCACAGTTATATCTGTCATCTTATACTCAAAAAAATGCACAATATATCAATGAATAAGAGACAAAATAAAGAGAATGACTACACCAAATGCAAGATGCTGCCCACCCATGTATGGAAATATAGATCCTTGGTTTAATTATGAATTTATGACTATATTGTCCCCCACCAGGGCTCGATCTCTGGTCTAGGGAATGACCTAGCGCCTTAGTGGCTCACAGGCTGGTGTGCTCACGATGACCCTTTCACCAATTGGGTCTGCTAGGCCTTGACTTCAAATCTTAGCACAGCCAAAAGTTTCATCCTGATGTGAGAATCCAATCGATCTACCTGTTTTCCTTTCCTGTGAAAGTCCTGGGTCTCAGAGAGGATGGAGAATGCTATATAGGCAACTCTATAGCCATAGAAATAGGTTGTCCAGGTCAGCACAGTTATATCTGTCACCATACTCAATAATATACACAATATATCCATGAATAAATAAAAAATAAAAAAATCTACACTGAATGCAAGATGCATACGACACCTGTAGGTAAAGAGAGATCCTATGTTTAAAAAAGATTGGTTTATTATTTTGTCCTGTGCTGGGGCTTCAAATTAGGCTCTGGACTGGGACTGACATTCTAGTCTTTAAGGATGGTGAGCTTCCCCTTCCCCCACTGTGCCACAGAGCTACCCAGACTTGTGTTAAAATCCCAGCACTGACAAAAATTCATCCTTATGTCAGAAAGCAATCGTTGCACATGTTTTCCTCTCCTGTGAAATGCGGGGTCTAAACAAGGATGGAGAATGCATAGGCAACCCTATAACCATAGGAACAGGTTGTTATCCATGTCAGCACAGTTATACCTGTCACCAAACTCAATAAAATACACAATACCTCCATGAATTAGTCACAAAATAAGAAGTACACTGAATGCAAAATGCTGTCCACACATGTATGTAAATATAGATCCTATGTTTAAATAATGAATTTATGACTATAGTGGGGCACCCTGAGGATCAATGTCAGATCCTGGGAATGGCCAAGCTCCTTAGTTACTCACAGGCTGGTTTGTTCACCTTGACCTATTCACCAATTGGTCCTGCTAGGCCCTGAGACAGATCCCAGCATTACCAAGTGGATCATGAAGTAAGAAACTGAGTGTGAAAATTATTTTTCTTTTCTCTGAGAGTCCTGGGTGTTAAGCATGATGGAGAACATGTCTACAAATCTAGATGCTATGTGATAGTATATCATCAATGTAATAAATGGAGTGGGTGTCATCGTAGTAAATAAAATCAATGGTAAATAGATGAATAAAAAAATACAAGGAACAACCACACCAAACATGTATGGACTGAACATCTATAGGTAAGTATAAATCCTATCTTTACAATGTATATAAATAGTATGTTTTCCAGGGCTGGGGCTTGAATTCATGCCTAATGAATAGGCCTGACTTTCTTATCTTCAAGTATGGTAAGATTCCGCTTCATCCACAGTGCTGCAGGTGTACCCAGACCCTGAGTTCAAATCGAAAACTGTGCAGAATAAACAGTGCAAATTGCAAGCCAGAGAGCTAATTTATTTTTTATTTTATTTTATTTTATGCTCAGCACGGCACTTGAACTCAGGTCGTGGCAACTCTGCCTCATCTTTGATCACTCAAGGCTGGGATGGAGCCACTGGACCCTTAGCTGCTCCTGGGATCCTAAACCCCCAGGCCTTGCAGGGAAAAAATGCACAGAAAAATGCTGTGAGACAGCTTTTTATGTTTTCTTCCTTTGCACGGTGACCTCCTGGGTCTAAATGACACTGTTGCAAAGGGTACTTCACCTTGCATTGCTGAAGACTGGCAGAATACCGGGAAAACCATAGGCCCACGTGGCAATGTAGGCCCTGATTTCGAATCCCTGTCCTGACACAACCAATGGCAGGAGATACTAAGAGACTTATTCTCATCAATAGGAATAACAATGGAATGTTATCAATGTCACGGTTGAATGAGTTGATTGTGAATGATGCTTCTATAAAATTAGACAGCATAATTTCAGGAGGCTGATTGATTTTATTTAATATTATGAAGCATTAAAAGAAAACTATTACAGGAACACAATAATTTCAAGACTCAGAGTTCATTAATAGTTTAAAGATGAAAGCAATAACAATAATTACATGGAGGTATAATAAATATCCAAGAATTGGTACAAATGTAGTCTATATAAGTGAATAATGGACAGACATCTCTGGAATGGTATAAAGATATATATTTATTAGTATACTGCCACCTGCATGTCAATCTGTTCTTATTTTGTCAATCCCTGGGGCTCAATCTTAGGTCGTAGGAACTGCTCAATTTGCCCCAGGATGGCATGTGGACACTCAACCATTCATGAATTTGGCCTTGTAGGCCATGAGTTCAGATGCCAGCACTCCCAAACAATGAATCATGGAGTAAGAATCTGATGGTGACATGTTTTCCTTTACTGTGAATCTTCTGGGTGTCAGGTATGAAGTGGAATACATATGCAGACCTATGTCCTATGTAATCAATGTAATCAATGTTCTATGTGTCATAATAGTCAATAAAATAAACGGTCAATACATGATTAAAACAAAAAATAAAATGAATAACTCCACTGAATGCAATATGGAGTCAACATATGTATATAAATATAAATCATATATGTAAATTGTACATGAGTAGGATATTTTCTAGTGGTGGGGATCAATTTCAGGCTTAAGGAACAGACTTGATTTTCTTGACTTCAAGGAGGAAATCTTCCCCTTCCCACACAGTGCAAGAGAGTTACCCAGACCATGAGTTCCAATCCCAGTCTTGGCAGAAAAAATGGCACCTTTATAGTATATAAGGTCCATTTCTTAGGTATTTCATTATGCCTCCATTTTATGAATGTGATCGTTTAAATGCTTAATAAAGTTTTAATTAAAATCAATCAGTGTCTTATAATATAATTGTGTATCATTTTATCCTAGAATTATTCAAGAACTGTTCAATCATGACTTACATCACATTACATTGGTAATCATATGGATAGGAACAAGTTTCTTAGGATCTCCTACCATTTAGAGGTGGCAGGACCTGGATTCGAATAGTGGGCTCCAGCTCCCACCACTTCAACCTGAGGATAGGGAACTCATCAGTCTGTCCAAGAACATAAACAAGACCAGTGATTAGGCAGGCCCAGTGGCTCTCAGCAATCCTCCTTGTTACTTACAAGGCTGTGATGGGAGGATCAAAGTTATCCTAAGTAGGAAAGTCCTTGAGACCCCTGTCCAACTTCAGTGCCAACAAAGCCAGAAGAAGAGCCGTGTAGCTCTTGTGGTAGAGGGCTAGCCTTGAGCAAAAGCAGCTCATGGACTGTGCTCAGATCCTGATTTCAAGGTTTGGGACTGGCAACAAATAGGCACACACAAGAATCTGTGCAGCCATCTGGTTAAAGCAGGTTACCCTCTTGTCCCCAACTGAATTGGACATAGTTCCCTGGGAAAGTGGCTGGGGGAGTTGCTGTCATCTTGACTCTGCCCATGCTGCCTGCATCACATGATTCTGGCCACACCACCATTCTTTCATGTTTCTTTCTGACCAATGGAATACAAGAATGGTGGCCACGCCCACATTCCATGCTGCCTCGTACCCCCTGGGATTCCCTAGGTTGGTTGTCACCACTACCAGCAGTTGAAGAAGGTAGAGATGGCTGAGTAGTGAACAAGAGTCTTGAAGCTACTTTGGAGTAGGAAATTGATGTGCCCTCCTGCTTCCCAGCCCCCTCCCCTGCTTCCTCCAAGGCACTGTATTTCAAACCTCGGTTGGTGGCAAGCTGCTGGCAGGCTTGCAGCCCTGACCTGGTCCCGGCCCCTAGTCCTCTGCTCTGGACCTGAGTGTCTGCAATGCCCCCTCCATTGCTGCTCACCCCACCAGGAGCATCCACCAACAACTTCTCCCAGCAGCACAGGTGAGTGGTCGCCCAGTGAGCCTGCACCCTGCAACACCGGTACCTGGTGACACCCCCATAGGTCACGGACTTGCACCTCCCTCACACCCCACAGTCCAGCCAGGGTTCTGCCACTAATGCGCCCCAAGGGTAGGGGGTGGGTGTTAACCCGGGGATCCCACTCCCATCCCTAGTGACCAATGTCCCAGGAAAAGGGCAGATGCAGTGATGGGTGAAAAGGGAGCACCACATCGTCCCTGGCCTGGAGCAGTGGGAGCTACAGAGCCATGCATCTGCACCCTTTCTCTCCCTAGTGGGAACTTGGTGGCTTTAGTCAAAGGTGGGGAACAGCACCTCCACACCTGCCTTCTCAGGTCTTTTCCTTTTTTCTGGGCATGGGGGTTGTTCGATACAGAAGATAGACCCCCCCCTTGCTGTGTGAGCTCTTGTCTTCTGTGCTTGGTCATCCTTTCACCTGAAGAGGGTCCCAGAAAAGCCCAGAAGGGAGGTGAAGGGCGCTGGCGGTCAAAGCAGAAGGTGAATATCTGGGAGGAATAACCCCAACCCCACACACATACATACACCTGGCCTGTTCCCCTACCCCTCAGCTGTCAACAGTTCTCACAGGGTCATCACCTTTCCCAGCTCTGCCAGCATGTTCTGATGCTTGGTCCATTTGGTCTCCTCGTCCTCCCCAAGAATCCACCAATTAGCCCAGAAGCATGTAGGCCAGAAGGAAGGAGTATATCGATGTATGTAGCCTCAGGACTCCATCCATTTCACCAACAATGCCCCACCCCTGGTCAGACACCCTTCTGAGGTCAACATGACCCTCTGCTAGTTTTCTTCCCCAGGCTCTGAGGAGACACCTGTCTCAGGACTCCTTCACCCAGCATCCTGGCCTAGGGTTTTGGTGAATGTAGAGTCAAGGCTGGTTGTTCCCAAGGGGAAGGATCTGACCCTGGAGAAACGGAGAGGCGGGGTGGTGTTGCATCATTTGAGTGGTGCTCCCCTTGGGTGGGAGCCCCTGGTTGTCTCAAGGGAACCTCCATGCTCCAGCTTGTACATTGTCCCAGATGAGGAATGAACAGAGGCACTGCTCTGAGTCGTGTGTGTGTGTGTGTGTGTGTGTGTGTGTGTGTGTGTGTGTGTGTGTGCATTAGAGAAACAGAGACAGAGAAAGAGGGAGAGAGAGAGAGAGAGAGAGAGAGAGAGAGAGAGAGAGAGAGAGAGAGAGAGAGAGAGAGAGAGAGAGAGAGAGAGAGAGAGAGAGAGAGAGAGAGAGAATGAGAGAGAGATATCTTTCTGTCCCGACCCACAGGACTTCAACCAGGGCAATGAACCTAAGCGAGAAGGAATGAAGGGACAAGAGACACGAAGAAGGACAGCAAGACAAGGATTCTGATCAAGCTGCCAAATTTTATTTTTCACACAGGGGTATTTATATGCTTAGAATAAGGAAGCTTTTTCATTGGCCGTAGCAGCTGCAAGATGTTTGCTTAGGGCAATGTGAAAAGGTGGTCCATAGCAGCTACCTGGTCTTTGTTTGGGGCAGGATGAAAAGACCAGATTCTGTAAATAACCTTGAGAGATGTTCCAGCGAGATAGTCAAGCTTATCATGCAGAGAGACTCCCTGCAGGGCTCCCGACATCTCCCCCTTTGTTATTTAGAAAATTGACCATCAATTGTTGGCTGCTCTTTTTGAGGGGGTGACAGAGGCTCTGTTCCTCTAAGGGCCCAGGGTTTTTCTCTGCTCTGAGCAAGCATCCTCACTCTGGGTGGGGAGTTTTACAGGCCTTGGCATGTTTTTTGAGGAGATGGCTTGTGGATATGCATGCCAACCTTCATGCACCAGAGCTTGCCACTCAGCGGTCTTGGGTTTTGGGATCTCGTGGATCGATCCCCCTGCAGTCTTAACTGCACCCTTGATTTGAGCATTTTTTTCTTCCTCCCATAGGTGCATCCTCCCCCAAGCGCAGGGGCCTATAGGAGGAGGGGCGAACCTATCCCTTATGGCAATAGGTCTTGCCCGTTGAATGGTCAGGAGTTATGAATAAGGAGAAGGATTTTCTAAATAAGAAAAGAAAGGGGGGCTGTTTCCCACTGGAACGAGCTCATGGCAAAACACTAATTAAAAGCCTGGGGTAAATCCTAGATCTCAATGCCGCAGTCTGCCATATCAAGGCGATGGTGATGAACCTGTATGGGCTTAGAAGCCAAGATATTAATCTGTTATTTAATAAATTCAAACAGGATGGTCCATGTCTGGAGTTCTAGCTGCATCTGCAAGAGAAAAGGCATCATCCTCTGGGGAAGGTTTCCCCTGGGTTGTGGTAAGCCATTAACCTGTTTTATCAAGCATTCTGGCAGCCACCTTGGGGCCACTTGTTCTTGATCTACAAGACAAAGAGTGGTAGGGAGTGGTCTACCTGTAGCTTGGGAGGACATTTCCCCTTGGCTTTGTTTGCTGAAGGGACATTCACGCGCAAAGTGACCAGGTTGTTTACAATTAAAGCAAGTATGTGAGCTGGGGACTGAACCTTGAAAGGGCTTGGTAAAGGCAGCACCCATGGCGAGTCCCATGGGGTGGGCAGTTCCTACTCCAGCACAAAGCCTGACGAACTCAGAGAGGTCACCCTTGTTTTTATGTGGTCGGAGGACATCTTGACATGCCGGATTAGCATTTTCAAAGGCAAGATGTTTAACAAAGGCACTTTCACTTTCACTAGGCCCAAGAAGCCTTTCTGCAGCCAAGTTAAGCCGCGAGACAAAAGTCACTGTAGGGTTCATCTGGCCCGTGTCTAACTTTTGCCAGGGAAGTAGTAGCCGATCCCTTTTGAGGGAGACGCTTCCAAGCATAAAGGCCAGCATTTTGAATTTGTGCCAAAAGTCCGGCAGGAAAGCGCGCCTGTTTAACATTGGTATCAAAGGGCACATTACCCAAAAGTTTAGTATAGGTCCAGGTTTTTGAAGATGTTTTTGCCAAATTTTTTTGCGCGGTCTCTCTACATTGTTCCTTAAAGTCCACATTCCATAAAACAAAATCACCCCCACTAAGGGTGGCGCGGGCCAGAAACTTCCAATCATTGGGGGTGAACCAGCACGCACTTTGGTTTTCTAACAAGGCTAACATATATGGGGCAGTCAGGCCATATTGGGCACATGCATTTTTAAGCTTTTCAACAAACCGAAGCCTAAGCCTCTTATACTCTTGTTGGCCTTTTCCCTGGGTGGGTTGTTCCTCTTCATCCCCAGTATCCTGTTCCTCATCCTCCTTTTCCTCTTCTTCTGATTCATCCTCCCCACCCTCTGAGGTCTTATCTGTCTGGCTCCAAGTTACTGGAAAGGCGAGAACTGATTGATGGCCTGATCTAACCTTAATTTTATCAGGCGTTTTTGGCGTATCGGCCAAGGCCAGTATGCGGAGTTCATAATCAAGGGACCACAGTTCTTTTAAAAGTTGAAGGTGTTCTCGCTTATGTTGAAGAGTCTCGGATAAAGGTGCCAGGTTAGGTAAAGGGCGGGAAGAAAAAAATCTGGATCTGGAGGGGCAGTGGGCCCTTGAAAGGCCAGGTCACAAAAGGGAGGGATTTTCAATAAATTGACCAGCAGTCATATCTAATACAACTGATGGGCAAGCCGTGGGGGGCCGAGAGGCATTTTGGAGAACCTCTTCTCCTGCTTTTACAAGTTTTAAAATTCCACTATCAAATAGAGAACATTTCAAAACTTCATTAATCAAATTCCAATAGGAAAAGGCGGTAGCAGGAACCTTTTCCGGACCAAAGGTTTCATAATAATCTTTTAAACAATCTCCTACTCTTCGCCATCTTTTTGCATCTATGATTCCTACAAGTCCTCTATGAATGAGAAAAATAATTCTAAATCCTTTTTCTTAACCCACGTTCCCCATGTCTTGAGGGCCTCCTTGAGGTCTGACAGAAATAGATCATGTGACAATGTTGCTTGTCCCATAGTGGGTCGCTCACCATGTGCCGTCCCCACTCTCCTCCTGGATCTGTCTCTCGGCGGGGTCTGTCGAGGCGATCTCATGATCTCAGACTGTACTTAGCCAAGTTTTCCCAGAGGATGGCGTTCCTTCCTTAGTCAGAGGCTCGTGCCCCACGTTGGGCGCCAGTTGTCCCGACCCGCAGGACTTCAACCAGGGCAATGAACCTAAGCGAGAAGGAATGAAGGGACAAGAGACACGAAGAAGGACAGCAAGACAAGGATTCTGATCAAGCTGCCAAATTTTATTTTTCACACAGGGGTATTTATATGCTTAGAATAAGGAAGCTTTTTCATTGGCCGTAGCAGCTGCAAGATGTTTGCTTAGGGCAATGTGAAAAGGTGGTCCATAGCAGCTACCTGGTCTTTGTTTGGGGCAGGATGAAAAGACCAGATTCTATAAATAACCTCGAGAGATGTTCCAGCGAGATAGTCAAGCTTATCATGCAGAGAGACTCCCTGCAGGGCTCTGGACATCTTTCTACTTGTACATCCTAACAGTGCTCAGGTGAGTGATCAATTGGCAAATTTCAGGTGCTGCATGGATAAGTCTTCTGTCACCAGTCTGGATTTGTGTGTGTGTAGAAGTGGGTTACAACAAAGATGGTCGAACCTTTTGGTAACTTTTCCTGCTATCTTCGCGAGGGGAGGGGGGGGGTGCATGGGCTTCATGGCTGAGGTCCAGGGGCCTGGAAGGGTAAGGTGCTTGAAGGAGACTGATCACCTTTAAATTACAAGACCAAGGGATTTGTGTGCCCTGGAGCTCTCTACTCCCTTGGGCCTGGTTGGTGGCAGTGGCAGCTTGGTAGGACCTGGGGGTGCGTCTCACAGGGGGTGGTTTCCCAGGGGGACAGAGTGTGTGGCCAGCAATTAGTAAGGATATGCACCCTGCGAGTATGGAGTGCACCAGCATAAGTCAGACTCCGGGTCTTCTCATCATGATGTCTGATGGTTGAGGCCAACCCTCTTTTAAATCTTGACCTATGATCTTCAGATCTCAGACTCCTGAGTAGCTGGGATTACAGGCATGATCCTCTGGCACTGGGCCTCTGATTCTTTTTGGTATATTAGGGTTTGAACTCAAGGCCTTAGGCTTGCCAGTCAGGTATTCCACCATGTGAGCCAAACCTTTCTGTCTTGGGCATTTCCAAAATAGAGACTAAATATATGGTCAGGCTGGGCTGGATCATGGTACTCCTATCTGTGACAGGCATGCTCCACCAGGCCTGGTCCTCTGTAGTTGGGATAGTAGACATGTAGCACCATGTTCAGTCATCGGTTTAGATGGATTATCTCAAACTCTTAGTGCACAGCAGTCAATTCTTGACCACAGGGTAAGCCCTGGGTTAGGCTTCAACTCTTGGACCTCAGTCTCCTCTTGGAACAGTTGTGAGGAAACAAGGGATTTATACAGAGGGATCTCTGGCACAGGGCACAGAGGGAGCGGCCATTAGATAAGGTTCCTGGCAATTCTATGAAAATGAAAGGAAGATAGCTGGAAAAGGCTCACATGGGGCTTGTTATTAATCGTGGAATAGGTGAGGGATTATGAAACAAAACATGTCTCTCTTTTATCCTTACCTTGTCCCCATGAGGAAGAGGATCCTTCACTGTGTTCAGTTTTGCAGCTGGGGATACTGAGGCAAGGAGAAGCCAGGTGACATACTCATGACCTCCAGTTCACAGGAAGCTCTGCCTGACTTCTCTGCCATACTCCCTAGGACAATGGGTGCTATTCAGTCCACTTCTTGTGGTGAGAAGTCCAATTCTTGTCAGTCGTGGGGCTTGAACTCTGGTCCTGGGCACTGTCCCCGAGCTCCTCAGATCAACGCTAGCACTCTACTACTTAAGCCACAGAGCTGCTTACAGTTTTTTGGTGCTTCTTTGGAGATAAGAGTCTCACAGACGTTCCTGCCCGGGCTGGCTGTGAACCATGATCCTCATATCTCAGCCCCCTGTGTAGTTAGGATTAGAGGTCTGAGCCATGGGCACCCGGCTTAAGTTTAATTCTGACTTTTTTTCTCTCTCTCACAGGAACTGGTTGAATGTGTGCTGGAGGAGGTGGCCCAGCGTCCCCATGTGGTTGGAACCCAAGGTGGCCCTCTCATTCTGGAGGTAGACTGTGGGTTAGGAGCTGTCTTGCTCAGCCTGTTGAACCAGCTCCATGAGGTAAGCCCCTCTGTGTCCTGGCTAAACTATAACGGTTATTCATTGTCCATCCAGCCTTACTGGACTTAGTATTTTTTGTATGTTATTTTCTAGCACCTGGCCAAAATTATGATACATAGTTATGGAATGAAAATATAATGCCATCATAAGAAAGTCATTTAGGTCTCTGGAAATGTGACTTCATGGTGTGGTGATTGCCTAGCCTGCTTGAATGCCTGGGTTCAATTCCTCACAGAAAAACACTGAAAGAGGTGCTGTGCCCCAAGTGATAGAGTGGTAGCCTTGAGGGAAAAAAAAGCAAGCTCAGGAATAATTCCCTAGTCCTGAGTTTAAGCCCCCTGGACTGTCAAAAACAAAAGAAAACAGTTAGTAAATGCAAAATAAAGAACACATACTTGGAATATATAATTGCTCCTTCCATACTGATACCTGACAATAGTCCCTAATTCATGCATTTTGCCTATATTAGGATACTGTGTTGAAAAAAAAATGTTTTGTTCATTAGATCACTGCAGTTAATGCCAGGAATGTACTTAGATGTCAAGGGAAGATGAATTCTGGAAATTAAAAGATTCCAGGCTTTTGAGTGGTCACTGGTAATCACAGAGAAGGCTAGTCTAAGTGAGATTTGGAAATCTTTCTGGTCAGTCATGGCACTAAAAAGGCAGAGACTAATTAACAGTTGTGATAGAAGAGAAGGAATAACTCCAGATGGAAGGAATAAATGATAGTAACTAACATATACCAGAAACTGTTCTAGAGAAATATTTTTGGTTATTGAAGAACTAGTTATCAACTAGGTTTATACCTCATTGCCTTTAACATTGTAAATCTCTTAGGCTAGTTTTTGATCTCTGTGTGATAAATGTATCTCCTTCTATGCTGTTCTTTCATACCTGATCTCCTTTGCTTTCTAAAAACCTGTCTTTCTATATTACTCTATGAATATTGCCTAGTCCTAAATAACACCTACACAGATGGCAGAGGATGCTAATGTAAGAGTCCCATAGCTCATGAGTCATTAATATAACAACATGGAAAAATGAGGACATATTTATTCCTACCCCAATTTTTCTGAAAAGCTGCAATGTCATCATTTGGTTCAAATTTCCATTCTTTGTCTACATAGTGTCATTAAGTACACATAAATGCAAATATGAGCCAGGTGCTGGTAGCTCAAGCCTGTAATCCTACCTACTCAGAAGGATGAGACCAGAGGATTGTGGTTCAAAGAAAGCCTTGTCAGGAAAGTCCATGAGACACTTATCTTCAATTAATCACAGGAAACCTGGAATTGGTGCTGTAGCTAAAGTGGTAGAGTGCTCAACTTGAGATGAAGAGGTGAGGGACAGCGCCCACAAAAAAGTGCAAATATGACTTTCAGTTTCCCCAAAAGGAATGACAAGGTCAATAGTAATCTTTCCAAGCATAAAAAATAATTACAAAATGATTCAGTGCACCTACTTTCACTGAGTTATTTAAGTTATGGCTTCTTTGCTGGGCATATTCTCTTCTTTTAAAAATTGTCAAATATTAGCTTTATAATAAACTTCATCTAATATTTTTTTTTCAAAAGAGAAGTCCATACTGTCGATATCACTTGGCTTTCTTACTATCCTATTTCAAAGCTAATCCAGGCAGGAAAGTCTGTCAAACTATTATCTCTAAATAAACACTAAAAAAAGCCGGAAGTGGAGTTTTGGCTCAAGCAGTAGAGTACTAGCTTTGAGGATAGGTGGGCAAGAAAGACAACTGTTCAGGGACAGGGTCCAGCCCCTGGGTTCATGTCCCAGAACCAGGACAAACTAAACAAACAAGCAAACAAAAACAACCCCCAGATATTTCTTTGGGACTGTCCTTAAAGGAGTACTGCTCTGAGAAGAGGCTGCTTGTGCTGAACATATTCACAAGATCCTGCTTTTTTGGAATCCTTATTGCTATGGAGAACTCAGGACCAGACTAAAGGAATTGATAACTGACTCCTGCCAAAAGAAAATCTTCTCAGGGATGAAATATCCATACATAAGACACTTTTAAACCTCCATGTCTTTGTTTCTTTGCAGTAGAACAACTTTAAAACAATGTTATTAGGGGCTGGGAATGTGGTTCAGTGGTACAGTGCTTGCCTTGTATGCATGAGGCCCTGATTTCTCAGTACCACATAAACAGAAAAAGTCAGAAATGGTGCTGTGGTTCAAGTGGTAGAGCACTATCCTTGAGATGAAGATCTGAGGGAGAGCGCCCAGGCCCAGACTTTAGGCCCCACAATTGGCAAAAACAAATACAAACTAACTAAAAAAACAACAACGTTAATTCCTTTTATTCTATGCTGGCCTTCACATGGCACATTATTATCTTTTGTAATACTCTCAACTAGAAGTTTACAGACAAGTTTATATGAATAAAAAACACACTGGAAAAAGTAAGGGACAGAGTTTCCTTCAATCCTTGGGATTCTTTTCTTGTACAGTAAAAAGGAAAGCACAAGTTAATTTGAACTTTATCATTTCTCTGTGTTCAATTCCTCCCCTGGGATCAGTTTCCACAAAGTCCAGTAACAATCATTGGTGCTTCTTGAGGTCTAATGAATGTTTTCTGTCTTCATTGAAATAACACAAGGACACTTTTGGACATGAGGTAATAGGTGTTTCAGAGAAAACTTAGTAAAAGAGAAAATATAAAATTTATATTGCTTATAAATATGTTATCCATGAGTACATTTAGTTCAAACTTCATAATTGCTCTGCAAATTAAGCCAAATTTTAAATGGGAAGAAGGTCCTCAGATCATTCTTTTTGTGAGTGTATTTGCTGTGTGTTATTTCCCTAGTGCACATGAATTAACAGTAAGAGAAACATTTGCAACAATAGGAGAAAGAGAAGTTCTGTGTTTAAGTATAAGGGTTCAATACAATATAGAAGACTACAAATAAGACAACATCGAAACAATAAAGCCAAGTCCAATATGTAGATTTATGGGAGTGTTCCTAAGTGGAATATGAAGTATGAGGCCTTTCCCTTTCTCAATCACGTTTGCTAATCGCACAAATTTTTAAAAATAGAATGGAAGAATAATTCTCGTTCCAATGAAAGTCAGATATAAGGGCATGGACTTAACTGGAAAAACAAGTCCATCTCGGGAGAGCAGGGATTATACTGGCAATGAACTAGTGGCTAAGATCACATTTCTTTTTCTTTCCTTTACTTGCATTTTGTTGTTGTTGTTGGTCTTGGCACTTGATCTTTGGGCCTGGGCACTGTCCCTCTGCTATTCAGCTCAAGGCTACTGCTCTACCACTTGAGCCACAGTGCCACTTCCAGTTTTCTTGTAGTTAATTGGAGAAAAAAGTCTCTGGGACTTTCCTAGCTGGGCTGGCTTTGAACCCCAATCCCCAGATCTCTCCACCACGCAGCTTAAGATCACATTTCTAACAGTGTACACTCAGCATATGCAATGTGTATGTTCATCTATCTTTATATGAATTTTTGAGTTAAAAATGTGGGCTACAGCTTAGACTTTTCACTCACAAAAATGTTCGTAGTTTAAAAGTTGATACTTCTGGAGATATAAAACCTAAGAATGTAAAGCAGTCTGGGAATTTCAGTTTGCATGCAGCCTGGGCAGAACAGTCTTTGCCACACTACCAGCCAAAACCTGAATCGGAAGAATGTCTCAGGTGATGGAATACCAGGCATGAGCAAGATTGATGAATAAGAGCTTGAGGCTTTTGCATACATACATACAAACATACACATACACACAGAGGCACTTATATGTGTACACACAAATACACAAATGAAACAACTCTTAGAATATGTAGAAAAGTTTAAAAATAGCAATAGAAAATATGTCCTGAGTAAGAATTAAGAGATGAATTTTAATATTAGAAAGTCCTCATGAACTTTCTTCAAAAAAGTTTGAGACTATTACATAGGTAGGGACGAGAGATAGTAAGAGAGTCAAGTAATTACTATTAAAGGGATCGAATGAATCAGAGATCCCAGCAGGTGCATCTGAAAATGATCATATCCTGTGTCAAATGTTAGAAGATCTTCTAAAATAGTACATAAACACTCTGAGCAGTCTGTCTAGTGGATAATATCATTGGAGAAGTTCAGAATTGCTAGTCTATGTCTAGATTAAATAAACCAACAAACATGGCAGGGCAATGTGATACAAACCTGGAATTCTAGCACTCAGACTAAGGCAGGAGATTAGAGAGTGGAATTAAATAGTGATACATTTCCTGGACCAGGTAGTATAATTTTGTCTAATAAAACAAACCAAACAACAAGAAAGGAATACACAGTTGGAAGTTTGGGCTAATTTTGTTATTATATTTTGAGAAGTCAAGTTTCCTATTGAAATGCAACTCGTATATAATCTTCAGTTTTGTTTTAAATGCTCTCTTCATTCCAGAACATTCCTAGATTCAAAATGGCTCATGATTCCCACCCAAAATTTGAAAAAGTAGGTAAGCATCATTCTGTTGGATTCCAAAGAAATGAGGAAGGATTACAAAATCTTAAGCCTAGAGAAATTTCAAAGTTCATCTAAAGCAGGACTTTGTAGATCATGCTAAATTAGAATTTAGAGTTAACATAAATATTTTAGTTTTGCTTCTAATTTCATATTTTATAGGATACTACAAAATTCTTTTTGAGTAGAGGGTTTAATTAACAAATTCACAAATGATTCTGGCATTCTATTTGCCTAGAATATGCTTTCAAGAGAGTTATAATTAGATCTTAGTTAATAGAAAATTCCAACAATTCATGTATAAAATGATAATGTAAATAATCTAGACAGAGTTGCCAACAAATTGATATTAATTTATAAATATAGAAAAATTGCAATTTTTGAGGGTTTTGTATAACATTGTATGAAGAGAATAATTGTGTGACATCTTCTTTCTTCTACCTATATGTAACACAGGAAACAATTTCCTTAATTACGTGCCTCTGTATACAATGAGAAAAATGCTACATTTGGGGTTTGTTTTTGTTTTATTGGTTTGTCCTAGGGCTTGAAATCTGGGCCTGGGAACTGTCTCTGAGCCTGTTTATGCTCAAGGCTCGTGTGCTACCACTTCAATCTCAGTGCCACTTGTGTCTGAATTTTTCTGAGTTTATTGGATATTTGAACCATAATCTTCTGACCTTAGCATCCTAAATATCTGTGATAGTTTAAAAAAGTATAAATATAAATAACATTTGCAAGTGTTCTGATCTCAAGAATCTTACTGGGGGAAAAGTGATGCAACCCAGTTAATTGTAGTATTCTTTCCAGAAGAAGGAGAGAATCACATTATCAGAGGTGTAGTATTTTTTTCACAATAGAGATAAGCTATTCATGATGTGAATTAAGGGAATATTAAGGTGCACTTTACAAGTTGGAAATTATTGGACTAGGATGACTTTATGGCATAAATCTTTGGATTGATGGTTCATAGAAATTATAGCTTTCTCTGATAAAATTTGCTTACTCTTGAAGAATTAATTACAGATGCTTCATAATTTTTTCCTCTACCAGAATGTGGCTATTTTTCTGTTGACTTCTCAATCTGTAACACTCCATTGGAAACTGCATCTATTGCAAAATTACATAACATGCAAACAGGTACTGTTTTGAATCGCTTAGGTATGGAATGTTCAGAATTTGAAAATGAGTAGTTATTAGTCATAGGTATTTTGAGGAACACATATATTCTGTCCTCTTAACAACTCATTTACTTTTAAAAGTTATGGGTTTCCATAGAATTAAACAACATTCAGTTTTAGTATGAGAAAGTACTAAATTTTCCCTTTTTTCAAAATATTGTCAAGTTTATTGTGAAAATATTGTCTAGTTGTATAACATTCAAGTTGATGACTCTCTGATAAAAAAAGGAGTAATCAATTCAAATTAGATGCCAAATAATATTGATTTTTAAAAAGTTACTACATAAAATAATATTTACTATAACAATACAGTGAAATTATTTTTTATGTAGCTTATTTTTTAATTTAATTTTATTGTCAAATTGGTGAACAATGGGTTACAGTAATTGTAAGGTAGTGAAAACATAACTTTTCAAACTTTTTACCCCCTCTTTCATTTTTCTTACAGTTTTCTTTCACCTCAATACTCCTCACAAGTTTTAATATACATTTCCAACATATTGTCTTTTGAGTATTGTTATTGCATTGGCTTGCCCTTTGTCCTTTGTCTTGCAATTTTGTTGTTCCTCTTCCCTTCCCTAATTAAGGTAAATGTATACACAATACACAGGGCACAAAATCAAATACAGCTGATGCCAAACCATAGGTGGAAAACCCAAAGAAAATAGAAATCACATAGTACATTAAAAACAACTGCAAAAAAATCTCTGTTTCCATACCTTGGAGTTCATTTTGCTCAGCATCAGCTTATATGTTCATATATACACATAAAGCCACTGGAAAATAATAGTTGCATGGACACTATATCATATCAACAACATGTTACTGTTTTTGATGGAAAAGGTTGAATTAGGATTAGGGAAAACGTGATTCTGATAAAGGAATTTCAAAAGAGTTTAAAAATTATGACAGGTATCAGAAACCTTACTGTAAATCCTGTAGGTTCCCTTGAGAATTGTCCTTACCCGGGAAATATACTCTCACTGTGTGAAATTCAAAGTTCTTAAGAAAACTAAGACATCAAATTTTGTGAATTGACCTTTAATTACCCAAATTATTCTTTGAAAAAGATAATTTGGGTCAAAATATTTAGGGAGAAAGGGCCCTTCAAAATGAAAGAAGGTATTGGGTTCACACTTTTCTGTTTGTAACACTTTCCACAATGTCTTTGCATGTGAAGCACTGAAACACAGAAAAAAATCTGATTGGTTACGCCAATGATTACACATTTCTAAGTAGCTCACAAAAAATAATATCCTTATTAACATGAGGTAGTGAAGACTTCTCTTATTACATAAGCCAAAAAGTTTGGGATCAGAAAAGAATTGAGAAAATGGAAAGGGTAAGAAAACAATGTTCTTAGAAGCCCTATCTAAGCATACTGACTTCAGCAGTGGAGGGAGGCCAAAAATTTTGATATAGATTGTCTTAATATTTTTGCTACCTAAAGTGATTTTACAGAGCCTATTTGGATCACTACAATGTAGAACAGTTTGAATGAGGACAGGAAAATAAATTCTACGTCCAAATGAGGCAACTTAAAAGAGTTTTAAAAGAGAAACCATGAAGATGTAGCGGGGTGGGGTGGGGAGGAGATCTTATAGTCTTTCAGCTTCACTGGACTTGAAGTCAAGAAGCTGTGCTTAATTGGAAATCAGGGAAGAGCTAAGAGGAGGACATAGAATTAGGACATAGAAGCATTGTCCTTTGTAATAGACACTGTTACCCAAGGTATGGATGATTTAACTCTATTCTATTCCATACATCTTGCTGAGCAAATGCAAGACTAAGAAAAAATAATCTATTGAAATAATTTTGCAAAGAATAACTTCACTGATCCTGATATGGTATCTAAGGAGAGTCTTAAGAGAGAACATAAAAGTGGAGTATACTTCAGTTTCCTCTAAGCATCTTGTTAGCAAAATATATCTTTGAGGTTAGAAATGATTGAACCAAAAAGTAGTGGAGTACTTATTTTTGTGGAACTTTAGACACAAGAAGACTTTCAAGGTAAAAGAAAAAGTATAGCTAAATATTTGTGATCACAGCTTCTTGGATCGGTTTTTTGGAGACAAAGTTTTACATTAGAGTTTGTCCTCATTAACATAGATGTTGGATTTTCGTGGCAACCAAATGCAAGGGTGAAGCTTAATGGACTCCCTTGGACAAGTAAACAGCATGGTAGAAAAAAATGGCAAATAATATTTAGGAAATTAGTTTGGCTAATTACTTTGCCAGAGCAAAGAATGAAAGATATAATTCAAAATCACTTGACTTAAAAGTATGAAGAAAGAGTAGTGAAGAGAGATGAGAGAAAACATAGAGGACTCTTCTGTCTACAGTGGAGTAATGGATTCTTGATCTTGTTTCTTCCATTCTATCTTCACAAGCTATCAAGTGTGGCTGAGGACTGGAGTATCCATTGCAGACAAAGAGAACTCACAGAAGAAAATATTTGCAGCAGATGTAGGTGATTCACAACCTTAGATAATCTACTTAAATCTGTTCAAAATTCTCTGCTACCCCAAACTGCCTTCTTTGAACAGCTTTGTTTGCTATTCCCAAGATTACCCTTCATGAACTATTTAAAATTTTGAGAGGTCATATACATCCTCTCTAGAGATTGCTGTTTGGTTATGATTTTTGTGTGTTTTTGTTTTTTGTTGTGTTTTTTAATTAAATTTCAAAAGGTTGTGCAAGTGTATTACAATAAATATGTCCATCTAATTGTCCAATGCTCCTGGATCAGAGTGACTCCTTCTATCATTCTCAACCAAGCCCTTCTCCAAGATGTATTTCAGATTTATCACTTCCTTTATCACATGTGTACATTGAGTATTCTAGCTGTACTTGCCCCTTGTTCCATTTTTCATTCATTCTGTCTTTACTATTATTCCTCTCTGGTTTCAACTTCCTGATAGTCATTCTGTTAAACTGTTAATATTTTGAAAGGTTTATATACTATCCATGGAGTTTCAATCCTTCGTACACTTGAACTGATGTCAGCTTATATTTCCATAATTCATTAATCTGCAATAACAATTTGCAAGACTGGAGACGTGAAGCACCTAGACATGATTTTATTCTCATCCATTTGTAAGATTAATCTTTAGTCAACAAGAAAGTTTAAAAATGGCTTAGAATATATTCCTAACTACCAAATTTTATAAATGGCTTTGAAAAAGGTTTGTGATTATTTTATTTTACATGGGATAATATTTTCTACTACCTATAAGTTTTGGAAAAAGAAGACTACGATTTACTACTATACAGGAATATGGTAGAAATAGAAGACAGATTTTATGTTTGTCACATCTCTGATGAGTACCCATATTCATGACTTTAAGTCATATTTCTTACTATGTTAAACTGATAGGTAAAATATAAAACAACATATGATAAAGCAACTATTTGTGACTTTTTAAAATGTACCTTAGTAAGTGATTAAACTTACTTTATTAGCTAGTGTTTGGGTTTGAATTATGGGAGGTTTTTCTATTTGACACATTTCTGTAAGGCACCTACTGAACAACACAAATGGTGGGTGGTACTATTTCTAAACTTTAATGAATGGTTGAACCGGTTTGGCGTTAGTGCTGGGTAAATAAAACAACTCTATTGTAACTTGCACCCTAAACTTGAAAAATTTTGTAATGTCAATATTGTCTACTTGTCAAATGTTATTTTGGTGAATGTGATTTTTAAGAGATTATTTGAAAAGGAATATGTTTTCAGGAGATTAAG
Organism: Dipodomys merriami; assembly: GCF_024711535.1. Taxonomy (NCBI): domain Eukaryota; kingdom Metazoa; phylum Chordata; class Mammalia; order Rodentia; family Heteromyidae; genus Dipodomys; species Dipodomys merriami. The sequence goes on along the minus strand of NW_027203211.1, from coordinate 76,303 downwards.
TGTAGGTTATCATTGGTTTGAGACTGATAACATTTTTATTCTACAGAAACAAGTTTTACTGAAGTACCAGTATTTTGAAGCATTAACGATCTTCTCAATTAATGGTTTTGTGAATTATATTTGACCTGTAAGTCAAGTTTTCCTAGCCTTGGTAGACCAATTATGGATCTATCGTTCTAGGAACTATTTTTTTTGCCTACTTATGCTGGACTGAAATCTTGGAGTAATCATTAGAAGAGGGGTATTAAAAATAATTTTGTGACATTTGTGATCTTGGTCACTCATATGGGCTGGTCATTTGTTAATTGAAAGTTTGAATTACTGTACTTTCTCTCAGATTTTGTGATCTCATCTTTCATTTTAAGTTGCATTGCATTACACAATTGCTTACCACTAATTCCGGTGTCATAAGGAATTGAGATGGATTTTCAATTAATTTCTGTTGGCAAGTTTCATGAGCCTCGGTGAGAAATCTTCCCCTTGTTATCAGATGAAGAGGATAACTAAGACCTGGGATCCTAGGACCCATTGGTCCTGCAGAAGAATAATACCTTTTAGATATCATATCAGCAAAATTTGGGTACAATAAGTAGAAATGCTTCAGAAATATAGAGAAAAACATTTTGCAACCAGTGAGTTAAAACAATAAACAGAGCAGCAGAGCAAAATCCCTTATAGATTAGAGGAAAACAATTGTTTTTTTTTTACAATGTGAATTCAAAAGACCAAGAATACTTAGAACATATCACAACTTTATACCAAAGACATTGCATTGATACTTTTTATATTCTAATGTACATTCTAAACCTTATTATTTATATTCAAATCTATTTATTGTAATAAATATCTATTTATTTGTCAAATTATCAATTAATTCTAGTAAGTTTCACTGTGTGAAAAAATATCAGCACGTATAAATATAAAATATATAACTATAAAATATAAGAAAAAAGGCACATGTTTTGCAATGTTCTGTTGTGGTTAGGGTATCAAAGGCAACTGTGTTTTAAAATATTATTCCATTATTTCTACCTCAGTGTTTGGTAGAGTTGGACCTAAAACTTTACCATTTGGAGATTTACAGCCTAGAGACAAGAGGAAACACTGTGATTAAAACATTACCAATTTAAGGCCTAATATCGAGGAGAAACATATAGACTTCTCTTGTAACTATGAAAATATTTGATGAAAGAAAGGCAGTAGTGTAAATTCCTGCCTGGATGGATGGTAGATTGGCCAGGACATTTGGTAATCATGCATGTGAATTTTTTTTTCACCTTCTTGGCTTTAGCTCCTATTGAAATGTTAGGTATAAAAAACAATTATATTTTGATAAAATACCTTCTAGTCTAAATGATTCTGTCTTAACTGTTTATCTCTCTATGATCCCTTTTAACTAATATTAGTTTTGTTCCAATAAGAAAATCTATGCTGTCAGGGTAAGATATTCTGGTTGGTCTGTTGCTACAGGGAAGAAGAGTAAAGGGTCAGGTAGACATTTATACCAGTAAGACATCATTTAGGAATTTTTAAGCTGCAGAAGTTTAGAAGTAGCTCTTAAGCAAGGCTTACTTTGAATCCATTAGCTCCACAAAGCTAACTCAGTTTATAAATAAGTACTTGAAAAACAATCACCTTTGACCTAGCTATAAAGGCTTCAAAGTATGATCAAATTTAAAAATCAAGAACTCTAACAACAACAGATGCTGGAGGGGATGTGGACAGAAAGGAACCTTACTTCATTGTTGGTGGGAATGTAAACTTGTTCAACCACTTTGGAAAGCAGTATGGAGGTTCCTCAAAAGACTTCACATAGATCTCCCCTATGATCCAGCAATCCCACTTTTGGGCATTTACCCAAATGTTTACAAACAAGACCACACTAAAGCTACCAGCACAACTATGTTTATTGCAGCATTATTTACCATAGCTAAGATATGGAACCAACCCAGATGCCCCTCAGTAGATGAATGGATCAAGAAAATGTGGTATATATACACAATGGAATTCTATGCCTCCATCAGAAAGAATGACATTGCCCCATTTGTTAGGAAATGGAAAAACTTGGAAAAAATTATATTAAGTGAAGTAAGCCAGGCCCAAGGAAGCATCGGTCCCATGGTTTCCCTTATTTGCAATATCTAGTATAGGTATGAGTCAAGCGGAAAAGGTCAGATAATGTGATGTTAGGAAAATGAACCCTTAAATATGCATTTTAATGTTTTCGTTTCTTTCATGCATGTGTTTCTAACGCATTTATAAGATTATTTCTTTGTTGCTTTGTATGTCCCTCCCCCACAGTGTAACCCCCGCTTTCACTATATTTGATGTCAGTATAACATGTGGAGGAGATGGGGACAAACAAGTCGTTTAAGGATTCAGGTGGACCTGTTGCAACAATGAGAAGTACAAAATGTCATGTCAAAACCAGCTTTACAATGTCGGTGTGGGGGGGGAGGGGGGTATAATTGGTTGGGGGGAGGGGGTAAAATTGGGTGGGGGGAGAGGGGAGGCGGGGAAGGGAAGTGAAGGGTAAACAAAGGAGGAGGCTGCAATGCTTGGTAAGAAATGTATGCATTATCCTGCCCATGTAATTGTAGCCCCTCTGTACAGTATGTTCTCAAATAAAATAAAATACAATTAAAAAAAATTGCAAATGTGAGCAATCGACCAAACAATATTAGCTTTTCCCAATATACACAGAATTTTAGAGAAGTAAGATCAATAACATTTTTAGGAACAATAAGGTTTCCTAGTTACAAACAGTCAACCAAGGATATATGCCTGTATAAAGATTGCATCAATAACTACTTAAATTTACAGGATACTACATGCTTCAGCAGGACGTTTACCCAAATTACTACAATATAGAGATTATCATGGCACTTGCACAAGGATGATATGAAAATTTGTGAAATATTCCATATTTTTCATTCTTGAGATGCAAGAAATGAAAAACAGTCATTAAAAAATTTATTACAAAAATACAAGTCGTTATGTCGAAAAATGAACTTTACAACTTTGTGCTGGTGGAGGGGTAGCAGGGAGGATTGAGTGGGGAAGCAGGGGAAGGATGGGAATGGATGGGAAGGGTAAATACAGGAGGAGGCTACAATGCTTGATAAAAAATGTACTCATTATCTTGCCCATGTAATTGTAACCCCTCTGTACAGTATTTTCACAATAAAAAATTTAAAAAGGCAAATGTAACAATATATGTAATTCATTGAACTGAAAGTTAGTTTGACATCAGTGTGTTAAATCCTCACCTTAGAATGGCCTTTACATAGCATAATCTTTACAAAACATTTGAAATTGGATAACATTGTCATTTTATCCCAAAGAAATAAAATACTATAAGGACCTAGGAAAAAAAAGGAATCTTAAACTTTTTCTATATGGAATGCTATCTGAAATAACACATTTATTAACGAACCTATATATTATAAAACAATGTATAATTCAAAGTATTATATCTAGGAGAGAATTAAATAGATTATGGACATTATACAAACAAAATACAGAGTATTTTAAAATATACTTTTTTCATACAAGCACCAGAAATATTTTTAGTTTCTGTACTACTCATTTCAACAGATAAGTTAAAGTGATTTCTGATTTAAAAATGACAAACCCTGCAGAAATCATTATAGATGTATACAAACAACTCTTGAATACATTTTGACATCAAAGTCAGGCAATTCACTTGAAGAATACTATGGAATCCATGAATTTTTAAAGTAAGATATTGCTGTTGCTTTGTCTTGTGAAAATATTTTGTACAGACACAAAGATGGATTTGCATTTTTGAAATTTAAGAATCTTAACCAAACCATTATGAGTTAGGAGAACAATTTTTACAGCCTTCCACAATTTAAAAGAGGTAGTGATACATATTTATCCTTTTGGCAATATTAAATGCAGTTTCTTCCAAGTCGTTCTTCAGACCTGGTTTGATATAATGCTTCAATAGAAGGCAATCCAGCATATCTTTGATATTTCTATTCCAAGCAGCAAGATGAAAGGGAGTCAAGAGGACTTTACTTTGGGCATTGGTATCTGCCTCAATGTGAACTAAGGAAGCAGCCACTCTGGTATTATTCAACATATAAGCACTGTGCAGGGGTGTCTAGCCATTCACAGTAATTGCATGAATATCTGCCTTGAGCCACCAACTCATGGACCATGTCTAAGTGCCCACTGGAGGCTTCCCGATGAAGAGAGGTATACTCATCATCATCCCTAGTATTCACATGAGTGGCCTTTTAGGAAAGCAGTGTCTGCACTGTAGTAAGCCAATTATTTTCAGCAGCCCAAACAAAAATTTGTTTTAATACTTCTCCATTTTTTTGCAAATGATATCATTCCTCACTTTTTCATCTTGTTCCTTGTCTTCATCAGAATTGCCTAACCAGAGACAGTGAGTACCAGTGGGAATGGGGTGCACATGTATTCCAGAATAGTTCACGTTGGTTGAACTGGTCAGAAAAATACAGTGAATTTTCTACATCTGTTATTTCACCATGATTTTCTTTCTCTTTTTCCAATTTTACTATTGGAAATTATTCTAACTGGAGAGTAGGTAATTCATAGAGAGCAAAGGAAAGGTTTCCTCCATATTCAAAGGTACAGACTGAAAATGGGACCAGTGGTGTCTTCATGTGCAGCTTATTATAGGAATGAGAAAATATGAAATAATGCCTTCTATGTAAATGATTTGGGAAATGGCAGAGCAGAAAGTGAAATGATGCAACCAAAAATATAAAAGCAAAATAAATTAGGATAATTATGGAGCAGTCACATTATCTATGAGAGCCATGAAAGGGAGAGAGGAAGAGAGAGACAGATGTACAATGACCTAGCTAGCCACAAAATCCATGCCTCTAATCAATTTATAGAGCAAACAATTTTATTTTTTAAAAGAGGTGGAAATGGAATTTATGAATTTTCTTGAAATTAGTAAATACATTTTTATTAGCCTACATAAAGAGACATAGCTTTGACCAAATTACAGACAAAAATCTAAATCCTTGATAATTCTAGTAACAGATCTGACTGAAATCAGTTGAATCACACTTTTCCTGTAGAGTGAAGGAATAGGTCCAGGCTAGGAAAGCAGCTAGAGAAGGCAGACCGATTGTATCTGTGACAAAACTTTGTGGAAAATGGTATCAAGGATTAAGTACTGGTGATCCACTTGCACTGGAAGTGTGAATCTGAACTATTGCTTGCTGATTCTGAACTATTTCTTTAATAATTATAAGTTCCAAGAAGAAAAGGTGAGATTTAATTGATAGCAAAGGATTAGTAATACACTTTGACTTCTCATTAAGCACCTTCAATCATCAAAATCACATGAAGACAATAGACAGGCCTACTTTTTTGGATGAAAACAAGTATCTTTAAAACAAGGTAATTAAGTATTCCTACAAAGGACTTCTATTTTACTACTGCATTATATAGTTTTTTCTAATGTTGGGTAACAAATAATGGATCTATTAGAAAGCTCTTAAAGCTCATATGTTCAATAGTGAGTTCTCTTATATTATACCATGGTATTTTTGTTTATGGTTTTAAGAAGAAATTTACTAGCTTAAATTTCTGACAAGACAATATCATCACTGTACAACTTGCTTCTATACTCTAAGTTTTAAATTACTATCTAATATGTGTATTAGATAGCTATAGAGGAAAAACTAGAAGCCACACTTGTGGCTCATGTGTTTATCCTAGCTAATCAGAAAGATGAAATCTGAGGATTGTGGTTTGAAACCAAACCAAGCAAAAAAAAGTCCATTAAATTCTGATTTGAAAGTAACCAGCAAAAGCTAGAAATGGAGCTGTGGGACAAGCAGTAAAATTCTAGGCTTGAGAAAACTACAACAAAAAAACAACAAATTCTGGGACAGAGCCAGGCCATGAGTTCAAGCCTAGTATTAGCACCAAACAAATGAATTAATTAATTAATTAAAATAAATTAAGTGGTCACATGTGGCGAGGCAAGTAAAATGTGACACCCATGGTGACTGGATTGTGTATTATTTTGTAATAAGGCAAATTAACATTTGTCCTAATCACTAAAATTTTATTTGTACTTTTTTGTACTAAACCCTGAATTTAGCATGCAAGTATATGTGTGTACATGTGCACACGTGTGTATGTGTATATGTGTGCGTGTGCTGTTGCAATGTTGCTTGCCAATGTGGACAAGGTGAGGCTCAAAAGAGCTAACTGTGTTGCAATGTTTTTATTTATCAGTGTTCTGTCATGTCATTTCTGTGGAGCCACCCTTCTGTACATTTTATTTGTCAAATAATATCATCATCATAATCAAAGCATATACAACATTAAGTTAGATAAAAGAGACCACTTTCAGCTCTTATTATATGTTAGGTAAGAAGATACAGATATAATTAGGTAGTAAGTTATTGCTGTAAGATGACTGTCAGTACAAAATATGTATTTGACCTCTTAAATTGGTTATACTTTTAAGATATACTCATGGAGTGAGTTTGACTGACTTGACCAAACAGGTATTACTCTCTGGTTATTCCTGTGAAACACAAGGTGAATAAACTCTTTCTGGATTTCTGTTGAAAATAACTTTCTTTGTAACATTATATCTATTCTCACTAAGATAATCAACCCTGTATTTATTTGGTTTGAATATCTCATCATATTGACTGAAAACCAGTATTGTGGATATGCTTGCTAGATATACCTTTCAAAACAAACAAACAAAAAGCATGTGTCACCTCCAGATTGTGGATGCATTTGAAGTTCTTTTGTACATGCAATGGGATCCTCACTAATGGCTCTTTGTGAAAGTAACTATCACAACTTTAACAAATAAGGCTTTTCGAATATCTTTTCCAATATAAATAACAACCCCGAGAGCATCCTGCAATTTCTGAAAAGCCTTTGAATATTTTTAGTATTATTTCAGTTCATTGACTATAGAGCTATAGACATTTCTGAAATAAATGTTAAGATCTGAAGATGTAAGTGGGTATATAGGCTTTTTATGCAATAGAATATTATGAAATATTATGAAATAGAATAAAAGGATATAAGTGAATTTGGTAAGCTAATTATTAGAATAACTTTGTTTTCTAGTAACAGGTTTTTTTTTCTTTTTTTGGGGTCCGGTCGTGGGGCCTTGAACTCTGGGCCTGGGCACTGTCCCTCAGCTCTTCAGCTCAAGGCTAGTGCTCTACGGCTTGAGCCACAGCGCCACTTCCGGCTTTTTCCTGTTTGCTTATGTGGTGCTGAGGAATCGAACCCAGGGCCTCATGCATGCAAGGCAAGCACTCTACCACTGAGCCACCTTCCCAGCCCCAGTAACAGTTTTTTGAATGTAGATGATGCAGTTAAATTATTTCCTTTGTGGCTCTGTACTTCAGTTAGTTTTATAATCTTGATAATTATAAGAGTGAATTTGTAGAAAAATAAAGGTATTTGAAAATGATGGATTAATCTTGTGTTTTCTCTACTCCCAAGAAAATGAGTTATTTTCAAGTGTTAATATTTTATCATTGAATCTTCAATATCACAAGAAATTTTGAAAAACATGCAGTAGTATTGATGTCTTTTTAAACCAATTGTATTCACAAGTTGGAGAGTCTTTAATTCATGCTTAGGTCTTGGTTTCCATGATTTTTAACCTCTCGTTCCTAACATTAATGATAGGTAAGACTGCATTTTTGGGTATATGAAAGGTAAATATTTATCTGGGGTCAAAGGTGATTTTTATATCAGTCTTGCTTTAATAAAATTTTAAAGCAATACATTTCTCTCAAAATGTTGGGTATAAAAAGCAATCAAGATACATCTAATGGTAAACAACTTATGTGAGCTACAATGTGGAAATGATTGGTCTATAAGACCTGCAATCTGTTTCCTTCAGGAATTGGGGAGATTATTCTTTCAGTATGACTGCGATGCAGTGTTGTCATGGGAGAGAATATAATTTCTACAATTTTGACCTAGAAATCAAAAATGTTATAGTTTAGCAGTTCCTTTCACCAGGGAGGTATAAATTGATTATGAACTTGGAGTTTTCATATTGCAGTTACCTATTTCCTTTTTTTTTTTTTTAGTTGGTCTTGGCACTTGAACTCTGGGCTTGGGTACTGTCCCTGCACTCTTCCGCTCAAGTCAAGCACTGTACCGCTTGAGCTACAGTGCCACTTCTGGTTTATTAGCGGTTTATTATAGATAAGAATCTCTCGGACTTTCCTGACTGCGCTGGCTTTGAACCGCGTTCCTCAGATCTCAGCCTCCTGAGTAGCTACAATTACAGGTATAGCCACCGACATCCCGCTTAGTTTCCTATTTTCTAACAAAGATAAAGTGAAATATTATTAGAGTGTGAACAATAATTCTGGGAAATTTTCCTAGAATTAGTGAACTAAGTGCTGGTATTTTAGTCACAAAATAGAATGAAGTTATTTGATACGGTGGGAATGGGCCGCAGGCTAAGATTTACCATTTGTGAAATGTTGTACTAGTAATTCCAACTATGAAGACTTCAATATCATCATCTGAGAATTAGAAATAGAAGTAGTTCTACTTTATGGGATTATTGTGAGGATTAAATTAGATACCATAGGTAACGTACTTGGAAAAACAATCAGCATTTGATCCTTTCTACCTGTTATTTTATCATGTGATGAATTCTAACATTTTCACTGTGATTTTTATATTGTTTCTCTTTAGGATATGCAATGTGATGTATTGACATTCATTTTGTTGGTCACTTTTCTGTCATTTTGAGGAAAATAACTGCAAAGAAAATTTCTGAGAAGGAAACTACTATTTTGACTCATGATTTAAGAGAACACACTTCAAGGTTCAGATGTCTCCATTGTTTTTTTTGGGGGGGGGGTCCGGTCGTGGGGCCTGAACACTGGGCCTGGGTGATGTCCCTCAGCTGTTCAGCTCAAGGCTAGCTCTCTACCACTTGAAACACAGCGCCACTTCCAGCTTTTTATTTTTGCTTATGTGGTGCTGAGGAATCGAACCCAGGGCCTCAGGCCTGCAAGGCAAGTTCTCTACCACTGAGCCACCTTCCCAGCCCCGTCTCCATTGTTTTTAATTATATTTTTATTAAATAGTTGTATGAAGGAATTTCCATTCAACAAATCAGTTTATAAGTACAATGGATCTTTACGTAACTTTCCAATACCCTTCCAAACCTCACCCCACTTTCATTTCTTCTAGTTTCTGCATTGAATATTATACCTTCCCTCTCTTCATCCATAACTCTCTTTATTCCTTCCCTTTGACTTCCGCTCATATCTTCCAAATGATAGTTTCTTGGTATTCATTTTGTTGGAATAAAAGTTCAATTTTATAAGAAATTACACCTTTTAAATACTCGTCTGCAAAGAGCATGCTTTGGTTAATACTGTTGTGTAAACTTGCATAAAGTCCTATGTTCCAAATACACGACAGAACATGGGTCCTCTGTGTGTCTGGCTCTGACTTAGTTTACTTAACATATTTTTAGATCTATCTATTTCTTAGCAAATTATGTAACAGTCTTCATAATGGATGGGTGCAATCCAACTGTGTATATGTGCCCCACTTTCTCCAACCATCCTTCTACCATAAGACATCTGGGCTGTTTTCATAACATGGTTACGGTAAATAGTGCAGCAGTGAACATGGTTGTGGAAGTGATTTTGCTATATCTTTTGGAAGAATTCGTCACTATCTTTCTGGGAGCAATCCTCTAGACAATTTTTCAAGAATAAGTACATCCCTCCTTTCATCTCCATCATAACGTTTTGCAAGGCCTCAAAAACACACTACCCCCTACAGGTCTCAATAAGCTAAAACCACACTGGGCCCATATTCTTTCAATACATTTTTTTTCATGATTATACACATAATTTACTGAGAACCTTCTATGTACTTTTCTAATGTGCGAATGAGAGACATGACAATAGAGTAAAAGTAAGAAAATTTCAATTTAATTAGCTATTATAATATTTAAAAACATTTTCAGCTCTAACTCATAGCCTCACTTACTATTGTTTTAATCTTTATTTGAGTACTTCATCAATCCCCTAAATTATAACAGGTGCGTTAAATACAAAAGCAAAAATTGTGGTTTGATTTTGACACTCATGTGTGAGGATGCACAATATGGGCAAATAGATAGATTGGAATTAATACCCATTATCCATTATGTTAAATTAAGATGATTTTCCCAAACTGATTCTCGCAATTCATATTCCATTCAACAAGAAACTTGTGACAATTCCCTTTGTTTTGCTCCTTAATAACTTTTGTTTCCATTTTATTTTACAACGAAGGTTGATATTTCATAAATCTACTGTAGATACAAAGATACGATAAAATATTTCTGTCTGTATGCATTGATATATACATACACACATCTATTACACAGGTTGTAATGATAATTTATAACTTCTGTAACTACATGATTTACTAAACTATTTAAAAAATAGACAGCTTATGCCTGAAATCCTGGTTACTCAGGAGGATTTCCTGCAGGTTTTTAAGTACTGAATTAATTTGTGTTTTCTTGGGTTGTTTTGTTTCATTTGAATGTATGTGTTGAGTTGTTCCAAACTTTCCTTTTGTTTCTTTCACTCACGTTCTTACCTAAGTGCTGAGAAACCAATTCTTCTTTCTCAAAATAGTCAAGGTGAACATTATTTATTCCAAAGCAATTTCAGTAATATTTAAATACCTTCATACATATGAATGTTATACGAATGCTAAGTGCTGAGAATGGTCTTTTTATTTTCACAGCAGTCTTTGGCATACACAGACAGATCATGAAATATATGAAGATAATAAAACTATACATGCTTGCCAGGAGGAGAAAATCCTATTATTAATTGTTTGACAAAGACTTCCCTTCTTGTGAAAGAAATACACTGTTTGATGCAGAATTTCACAAAATCATATAGCTAGGAAGAACCTAAACAATCATCTAATACTACAGAGTTGAGGGAGATGAATTGCCCTCCTGAACAATTTACTTTTGGGTCATATAAAAGCAGGCTTGCAAAAAGAGAATAGACTTTAGAGAAACATGATCAGTTGTATGTAAATAGCTGTTTAGCTGATTTTGTTAATTTGTGAACCAATACATGGCAATAGGGTACAACAAGGTAAAAAAAATTAAAGAAGGTAGTATTGAAATACTCATTGGTGTGTTTGTGTGTTCACGCACACGTGTGTATGCACACGCACATTTGCAGGAGCTCATGCATGTATTCATCATTCCTGAAGCTTGTTAGTGCCTGGGCACTATCCCTAAGCTTCTGTGCCCAAGGATAGTGGTCTACCACTCGAGCCACTGCTGCACTTCTGATTTTTTGGAAATAATCACATGTATTTTCATGATTGGACTGGCTTTGAGCAGTGGTCTTCAGATCTCAGCCCCCTGAGTAGCTAGCTAAGCTGATTCAGCCTCTGAGTAGCTAGTTAAAGTTCTGACTATCCTTTATGCTTCACTGCTCTTTTATTCTTTTCCTGAGGTAATCACAAGCCTAACTCATATATATGTCAAGTTTTTTAAAAATACTGCTACTGCTTGGCACCAGGGGCTCCCATCTTTACTCTTAACTACTTAGGAAGCTTCAGTACAGAACCCAAGCCTAAAGTTTAGTGGACTTCCTTCTCATTCTATAGCTGGGTGAACTGGATCATTTCCACGGTCCTGCACTATCTAGAGGCAAAGATTGGAAGGACTGCAGAATCCAGGCCAGCCAAGGTAGGCAGCTAGACAAGTTGGTGTGCAACTCTGATGCTATTGATGATGGGAAGGCTAAAAGGACAGATCAGGTGCATGTTCTTGTGGAAAGGGAACCCCTATCCTATAATTAACCACTGATATGATGCCAGCCTAGCAAGAACAATACTCCAAGTTGAAATCCCCAGTTACCCACAACCAAAATAGGTAAATACATTAACATCCCACAACTTAGTACAATCTGTTCTTTGTTTTAATATCATCTTTATCTGATTATCATATGATGTGACAGAATAGTTTCTTCATTATCTTAATATATATTTTAAAAGACCTAGAAAGTTCTTTCTCACTTATTAAGTGCAAACGAATGGCAATTCGTCTCATTTGTTACATATTTGACTACCACTATAAATTCATCTTATGATTTTTATTAATAGTAATATATTCTGATTTATTACTTTACTTGTAACATTTATAAACTTTTTGCTTCTCTGCTGAAGTTTAAGTATTTAAATAGTATCATCAAAGTATATTCCTTGGGTTCCTAAGACAGTTTTTTACAAAGTTTTTAACCAATGGCTTCTAAGAATTCTTAATTGGTATATTATTTAGTTTATTTTTAATTTCAATTTAATTTTATTGTAAAGGTAATGTACAAAGTGGTTACAGTAACATAAGTAAGGTAATGAGTACATTTTTTAATGGAAGGAACATTGTTATCCCCTCCATCGATTTTCTTGTACACTCAAAAAAAGAAATACTGATACTTTAGCTGGTGCTATTGATCAATGGGTACTTTTGCTTTCTTTGTTCATGCATTTTTTATTATAAAATTGATATACAGAGGGTTTACAGTTTCTTCAGTCAACTAAAAAATGCAATTCATTTCATTTTCTAAATTTCAAATTTTGAACTTAATTATTTTCTTTTGTTTCTTTAGAGTAATTCTTTTTTCAGAGTCGAAGGATTAATTTAATTTTGCATGAGTTTTACAATGTAAATTATTTAGACATATATATTTTGCTTTTAAAATATTTAACATGAATATTTAAAAATTATTTTCTTAATTTTTATATGGTTGGTGAATTTAAATAATTTTAATTTCTTATAGTTCTAAACATATTTGTCCTTACTGTGTTTCCAAGAAGCACATACTTTATTAAGAAGGCTTCATTACCTGGTCACTTTTTGGAAATATTTGTACTTGAATTAAAAAAATGTTTGAGCAGGGAATGGTGATTTGTGGCTTCCATTTTCTAGCTATGGTGGGAAATATAAGCAGGGTTTGTGATTCGGGAGAGGCTTTGAAATGATGAGACCTTTATTATAAAAGTATCCAGAGTCAAATGATTAGAAATATAGCCATCTCTAGCGAGATATAGAGCATCTGGTTATCATATTCTAAATCTTGAGTTAAAATACCAGTAACATCAATCTTTTGTCAAAATAAAAGTATACATGTTTCAAAATGTTTATTATTTAAAACTTGTTTGCAAAGGTTCTCGTGTCTTCTATTTCTTAATTTTCAATTTAGTTGATCTATAAGAATCTAAGTATATTGTGAGTATTTTATTTCTAGTAAACTTTTAAATAGTATGAGCAATAATATGATTTCATATTAACATATTTTTACTATTTGTGATAATTACCTCTGTTTAATATGATAATATCAATATTCCAAATGTGTGTATGTTGTGTGTGTGTGTGTTTGTGTGTGTGTGTGTGTTAATGTGGGTTTTTGTGTGTGTGTGCTTTGGGTGTACTTTGTAATGTTTGGGCGATCACACCATTGCTTCACACATGCTATGGCAATGTTTTACCATTGGGCTATAGTGTTATAAATTATGACTTTTTAATTTTCATTTCCTGTTACTTCAAAATCATATATGATAAAATATGATCCATCTTCTATCCACGTTAGTAATTTTTATTGTTATTTTATTGTTATTTACAATATTTCTACTGGCTTTCCACTTCCAAACTTGTAGCGACCGTCTACTCGACCAGCGAGAAAAAACGACCACCACACCAGGAGTCTTCTCAGATCACGCTTTATTGGAGAGCCTTTTAGTTGTAGGAGAGCTTGAGCGCGAGAGAGCGTGCACCCGAAACATGGCCACTTATATAGGGAATTGGAACACGGGTCTTTCTATTGTTGGTCGCCTGCCTTTTACCATCACCAGGTGTCATGGGATTGGCTGGGGACTCTACCTGGCTCGCGCACGCGCACAGCCCAGGCGTCCCGCCAAGCACCGTCTGGGGTGGTTACCTCAAAGCTGCAAGGGAGTGGGCGGAGTCTCGCCTCGGCTCCCTACACAAACTCCTGTGTTTGTTATTGATAAAGGTTTATTTTCCTTCTTTTCTCTCTTCATTCTTTTTCCCTTTAGAGTTTACCTATCCTTTCTTTTATTTCTTTGGAAATTATCATCTTCCTATTACAATTTCTTTACATTGTAACAGGTTTACACAATGCTTTATTTTCTATTTTTCCCATGTTCTCTGATTCTCAGTCAAAACTATTAGGTGGATTAAAACGAAACTTGATTCAGGACACCTTATATTCCTGTTTCTCTTCTTTGAAGTCTTTCTGTTTTTTGAAACACAGTACCAATGACATACAGCTCCTATGTGGTCCAACATTCTATCCCTTCTCACTCTCTTCTGCCGTGCATCGTTATCTAAATCTTAACTCATTCCTAAATTAATTTTAGAAAACAAATATAGTCTTAGAGCAAACTAGCCTTGGAATAGATTTCTTAATTTTTTGAAAGTACAAAAGAATTGATAATCCTTTGCATTGGAAATAATTTTAAAATGTTTATCACTTATTATAATTCATATACCAAGCAAGAATAATTTTATATAATCATTACAAATATCATTTTATTACTACTGTAAACTAGAATTAAAGTCCAATTCCAATCTATTACCTAACTATCATTATTCTTAATTCCTAATCATCACCTAAATATCTTAAACAATCTAAATAGTCTTGTCTTTAACATAGACGTAAATATTCTATACTTTTACTTAACATTTTCCAGGGGAATGTATTCATGTTTCTAAGAAATGGTCACAGCAGTTAAAATTTGGTTTTGTGAAATTAATGTGATACATTTTGTTGTTGTTGTTGTTTGCAAGACTTTGGCATTGTCCCCAATGTTTTTATGCTCAAGGACAGCACTCCACAACTGGAAGCACAGAGCTAATTCCTGTTTTTAGTGATTAATTGGGGATAAGACTCTAACAAGTACTTTTCTCTCTGGGCTAGTTTTGAACACAATTCTACGATCTCAGCACCCAGAATAGCTCGAATAATAAGCGTGTCACTGGCACTTGGTTTGATGTATTTTTTAAATTTTAATTATGTTTTAAGATGTATCTTTCACTATAATGTACATCATTCTACACAGAAATTTAAATATATGTACATATTTCTGATGACAAATAATCTCTAAAAATCTATATCTTTCTGCACATAATGTATATATAGATATATATGTATATGTATTTCTGAAGACAGACTCCCTCTAAAATTTTTATGCTACTATTTTGACCTTTTGCATTTAAAAGATATACAGTCTTTATCTAAAAGTTCCTGAGAATAAAATAACTAATACTTGATTTGAAAGTAGAGTTTATTACTTTAAAGGAAATTTTAGATATACACATGATATTGTAGTAACATTTAGAGTATATCACTTGAAAAAAGTTCTGTTCAAACTCTTAAATATTTGTGTGTAGTGACAGAGAGAGAGGAAGTTAATTCATACTGGTTAGGAATTTGTAATGCTTCAAAAATCTATTCCATAATTTGTTAAAAGCACATAGTCAAGCTACCTGATATAGTTTAGTTTTTTTTAGTTTCTCTATTTGTTCAAAATTTTAATATGGATGCATGCACAGTGGTAACATTAAAATTATTAATCAAAAGACAAATAATAGCAACGTCATAGACACATACCAGGCTTTCAATAATTAGCACTTATAATGCTAATAATAATTTTGGTGAGGATGATGACCACAGTGTAGCCTGATGATTACTTATTTTTATTTCTGCATGAAAAAAATTGCGATTTTAAACCAACAAATTTAATTTGTCTCTTTTCTTATTTGTAAGGTAAGGTGGAAAAGGTAAGGACTCTTCACTTTTCTTTTCTCTTGCTCTAGAATTCAACAAATTCATTCTTCAATATTTCTGGTATACTATATCCATTTACAGATGAGAAATGTAATGCCAACAGTCAATGTAGTGAGTAATTAATGATACTAGAATTTGTGTCTGAGATATTCACTCTGTGTGCTTACATGGAGCAGTACTTTGGTGATGGAGAAGAACAATATGAAAAGTCTATGGGGAAAAAGCATACTATGTAAGCAGTTGTTTTAGGACACAGTGACCAATGATGAGTATTTGAAACAGGCCAGTTTCAGTTGCATAAAAAGGAGTACATAGAAATTATATTAGTGACAGAAACAAAAAATCTTGATCATTCATCTTATCTAACAGACGGAAGTAAGAAGGGTAAGAAGAAATCTAAAGTGCTCCCACATCTCTGGCTGGCAACCATGTTAGTAATATTATTGGTGATAAGGATTACAGGTGGAAATGATGGATTTAGAGGAAAAAACTCTCTGATAGTTCTAAAATTTATGTTAAACAGATGCATAGATAAGTCTTTTTAGACATCATTAAAATATCCACGACGAAAAACAGGTTTAGAGAGGTAAACGAGGGAACAAATTGTCAGGAAGATACTGAAGGAAAAATGCTGTTTGGATTTGAAAACTAAAAGGACATAGAGGAGTTCAATACGAACAGTGTTTTGGTGAAAGTCATATTAATAAAATTTTGAGATATGAATGTGAAACCATAAAATTCTGGATCCATGAATTCAACAGATCCTGTTGATTTAAAATATTGAGAACAAATTCTTTTATCCTGACCTTAGAAGAAGTATACAGATATAACTGTCATGATCTTTACTTAGAGGAATTCTGTGAATATTTTTGAAGAGTTTGTTTAGCCAGGTGATTATAGATTGATCTACAGCACAGATAAGACTAATTTGTCTACAGTTTCAATGAGTGACCCATGTATCCATTCAGTTTGGGATTTTATTGAAATATCTTTAGATATGTTTGGATATTTTATCAGCCTATTCATTATAAATGTAGCACAAGTAATACTGATGTTACTGATGTTACTGAACAGTCCTTGAATTGATTCTTCTTTAGAATAGAAAATGCCTGATTGACACATCATAACTGATATATATTCTATTTAAATGTAGTTCTTGTTAGGGATATCTCCATGCTGAAATAACCCTGTCAATCAACATGCCACAAATTCTTATATGTAGGAAGTACTCTTATAAACTTTAAATGTTTATTGAATGGGAGAGTTCAGACATTACCCTCACCACTAGGATTAAATGCCTAAAAAGATAAGACATTTTTTAATGCCTTTCTTTCATTTTCTCATCCATATTTGCAATAGGGAAGGATTCTGATGTAACAATAATACAATGGTGACTTGTATTAACACAGCATCTAAGATCTTGTGTTAATTCGGATACTTACTAATAAGCTCCAGGTTTTGTGGATATTTATATTTCTCCTGGGTAAACTAATGAGCTCCAAGAAAATGTCCCTAAGGAGCTTTTCAATTCTAATATCACTGTTTGTCTCAAAATGCTTTAAATTCTATGCCCTCTAATGTGAGCATAAGGTTATAATGTGGAACTATTCTCCTCAGAGAGTGAGTACTACCCTATTGCTTAGCATGTACAAAGTACCTTCATACATAGACTGGGCATGTGCAAACAAAAAGTGGTAGTTGAACAATGTTCTTAGCAGTTTTTACAGATGAAATGGAAATAGAGCAACCATGAACTCAAAAGGAATGTGCAAAAAAAGACAAAGGCACAAAGTAGAATGTGCCAAGGAAATGCTGAAGTATAATTTCAAATAATCTGCTCATGTGTGAGGGTGTGTTCAAAGCACAACTTCAGAAAATGTAGTTGGATATCTTGGGAGAAAAAACTACTTTAAACTATTCTGGGATAATTGTATAATTAGAAGCTCCTTAGTCTACCTCTAATCAGCCACAACATCATCAACTTAGGTACTATTTTCCAAGTGCAAAGTGAGAAAAAGAGGGCTCATCACAGTTAGTGTTCAGGTTGAAATAATGGCAATCACATACCTTTTCTTATGTCTTTATTTATTTAGGAGCATTAGAGTAGGAAAAAGCCAAGTAAACATTTTGCATGTACCTAAATTAAGTGCGACGTATTATATTGGTCTCTTTTTAACTTGGAAGTTATAGATTATGTCTTTTATACTCTAATTTGGGACAATGATCTGCTGTCAGTTCTTTTCTTCTCTTCCCCTTCTTTTGCACTTCCACTTACATAATTATTATTTAAAGAGACATACCTGAGCTTGCATTTCTAAATTCTTCAAAATTATCTCAACTACTTCATACTTCTGGCAACCTCCTATGTCTTTCTCAAGGGAATATTTTATCACTACCATTTTTATCCTATATGATATTAGATATCTTCCTGCCTAATTCAGTGCAAGATATAGATAGACTAATTCAGATATCTCAACACCTGCCACCATAAATCCTGACTTAGAAATCATGGTTTTAGAATGTCTGGGGAAGTGGCATCTGTCATTTTTGAATGACCCTAAGTGATACTTACATGCAATCATGTTTTAAACCAATATGCCACTCAGTTGATGAACGAATTGACAAAATGTGGTATACACACACACACACACACACACACACACACACACACACACGCGCGCGCGCGCGCGCACACACACACGCACACACACAAACACACACGGTGGAATTCTATGCTTCTAAGTCATAAGGAAATGGAAAGACTTGGAAATATCCTACTAAGTAAAATAAGCAAGACACAAAGAAATTCCATGGTTTCTCTCATTTGTAATAAGTAGGAAATGTCTAGGATAGTCCTAGCAGATGAGCCAAATGTCTCAATAGTTATGTATATATGACCATATAAGATAATGCTGAGCAAAATAAACTCCTAGATATGGAAACAGGTTTTTCTTTGAGGTTGTTGTTTTTGATGTACAATGTAATTTCTTTTTCTTTGTGTTTACCCCTATGGTTTATCCCCTACTATATTTGATTTTGGGATCCTGTGTATTGTATATACATATATCTTAATTTGGCAAGAGAAGAGGAACAACAAAATGGCGAGACAAAGGGCAAAAGACAAACCAGTGCAATAGCAATACTCACAAGACTTGTTGGAAATTTACATTACAACTTGTAAGGGGTATTAGGGTGAAGGAAAAGTATGAGAAAAATGAGGGAGGAGGTAAAAAGTTCAACATGCTATATATTTACTACCTTACAATTACTGCAACCACTTCTATATATCACCTTGACAATAAAATTAAATTAAAAAATAAGCTACATAAAATATAATTTCACTATATTGGTATAGTAAATATTCTATGTGGATTACCTTTTTAAAAAATGAACGCTATTTGTCTTCTAATTTGTATTAATTACCCCTTTCTTTATCAGATGGTCATCAACTTGAATGTTATCAAACTATACAAATTTTTCAGAATATATTTGCCATTATTTTGGAAAAAACACATTATTTTAGTATTGTCATACTAAAACAGAAAACAGTTCAATTCTATGGAAACTCCTAACTTTTAAAACTGACTAATTGTTAAGAGGACAGAATATATGTATTTTTCAACATTCCTGTAACTACTAACTACTCATTTTCAAATTCTGAACATGCCGAACCAGAGACATTCAAAAGAGTACCTGTTTACATTTTATTCTGCAATTGATGCAGTTTCCAGTGTGGGGGTACATATTTAAAAGTCAACAGAAAAAAATAGCCACATTCTGGTAGAAGATAAAACTATGAAGTATTTATAATAAATTCCTCAAGTGTAAACATACGTTCATCAGAGTAAGCTATTATTTCTATGACCATCAATCCTAAGTTTTTATGCTGTAAATTCATCCTAGCCCAACAGTTTCCAACTTGTAAGGTAGACCTTGAAATTCCCTAAATTCACATCAGGACTAGCTTATCATTATTGTGAAAAAATACTAAACTTCTGCTAATGTGATGCTCTTCCTATTGGGGAAAGAACATTACACTAAACTTTGCTGCATCATTTTCCCCCCAGTGGTATTCTTGAGATCAAAACACTTGCAAATATTATTTATAGCTATATTTTTATCTATCACAGATATTCAGGAGATCTGAATACCTGAATATGAAGATCTGAAGCTTATGGTTCAAAGCCCACACAGGCAGGAAGGTTCCTTAGATTCTTATCTCCAATAAACTGCTCACGAAAAGCCAGACACAAGTGGCACTGTTGTTCAATTGAAGAGCAGTAGCCTTGAGGAAAAACAGGCTCAGGGACAGTACCCAAGCCCAGAATTTAAACCCAAGGATAAAGCAAACAACAAAACCAAAATAAAAACAAACCCCAAACCTAGCATTTTTCTCATCATATACAGAGGTATGTAATTAAGGAAATTTCTTCCTGTGTTATATATAGGTAGAAGAAAAAGGATGTCACACAATTACTCTATACATACCATGGTGCACCAAACTCTCAAAAAATTCCTCTTTTTCTAAATTTATAAATTAATGTCATAAATTTGTTGGCAACTTTTTCTAGATTATTCACATTATCATGTTACACAGGAACTGTTGCAATTATCTATTAACTAAGTTCTAATTATACCTCACTTGACAGAATATTTTAGGCAAATAGAATGCCAGAATCATTTGTGAATTTGTGAATTAAATCTTCTATCCTATAGAATATGAAATACAATATGAAATAGAATATGAAATTACAAAAAATACAAACAAAAATATTTATTTTAAATCTAAATTCTAATTTGGACAGGTCTACAAAGTCCTACATTAGATGAACTTCGCTATTTCCCCAGGCTTAAGCTTTTTTTTTTTTAATTTAATTTAATTTAATTTAATTTTATTTGAGAACATACTGTACAGAGGGTTTACAATTACATGGGCAGGATAATGCATATATTTCTTACCAAGCATTGCAGCCTCCTCCTTTGTTTACCCTTCACCTCCCTTCCCAGCCTCCCCCCTCCCCCCCACCCAATCATACCCCCCTCCCCCCCACACACCGACATTTTAAAGCTGGTTTTGACATGACATTTTGTACTTCTCATTGTTGCAACAGGTCCACCTGAATCCTTAAACGACTTGTTTGTCCCCATCTCCTCCACATATTATACTGACCCCAGGCTTAAGCTTTTGTAATCCTTCACCATTTCTTTGGAATCCAACAGAATGATGCTTACTTTTTCAATTTTTTGGTTGGGAATCTTGAGCTCTTTAGCATCTAGGAATGTTCTGTAATGATGACAGCATTTAAAACACAACTGAGGATTACATATGAGTTGCATTTCAATAGGAAACTTGACTTCTTAAAACATAATGACAAAATTAGCCAAAACTTGCAACTGTATATTCCTTTCTTGTTTTTTTTATTCCTTTCTGGTTTTGTTTTATTGAGACAAAATTATATTACCTAGTCCAGGGAAGGTACCACTATGTAATTCCACTCTCTAATCTCCTGTCTTAGTCTGAGTGCTAGAATTCCAGGCTTGTATCTCATTGTCCTACCATACTTTGTTGGTTTATTTAATCTTGATATAGACTAGCATTTCTGAACTTCTCCGATAATATTTTTCAAAAGACTGATGGCTCAGAATGTTTATGTACTATTTTCTAACATTTGACACAGGATATGAACGTTTTCAGATGCACCTGCAGGGGTCTCTGATTCATTCCTCCATGGATCCAACCCCTTCAATAACGATTACTTGACTTTCTTACTATCTCTGTTCCCTAACTATGTAATATTCTCAAGCGTTTTGGGGGGAAATTTCACTTGAGGACTTTCTAAAATTAAAAAATTATCACTTGATTCTAGTCTTGGGACATATTTTTTTATTATTTTCTAACATTTCTGCACATTCTGACAGTTGTTTTATATGTGTGTTTGCACATATAAGTGCCTTTGTGTATATGTGCATGTTTGTGGGTATATATATATATATATATAATATATATATGATAACCTCAAGCTCTTATTCAGCAATCTTGCTTATAACTAGCATTCCATCACATGAGCCATTCTTCCAGTGCAGCTTTTGGCTGGTAATTATAAATAGTGTCTCAAAGACTGTTCTCCCAGGCTGGATGCAAGCTGAACTTCCCAGACTCCTTTACATTCTTAGTTTCTATTTTTCCAGGAGTACCAACTTTTAACTAGAAACATTTTTGTGAGTGCAAAAGCTGTAGCCCAGATTTTTAACTCGAGTTCATATAAAGATAGAGAAACATACACATTACATATACTGAGTGTACACTGTTAGAAATGTGATGTTAAGAGGGATGCTGGTGGCTCATGCGTATAATGCTAGCTACTCACGAGGCTGAGATCTGAGGATTGCAGTTCAAATCCAGCATGCGTAGGAAAGTTTCTGAGGCCCTTATCTCCAATTAACCAGCAGAAAACTGGAAGTAGCACTGTGTCTCAAGAGGTAGAACGCTAGCTTTGGACTGAAGAGTGGAGGCCCAGACTTCAAGCCCACAACCATCCAAAAAAAAAAAAAAAGAAAGAAAGAAAAATGGAAAAGAAATGTGATCTTAGCCACCAGTTCATTGCTAATATAATTCCTGTTTTCTCAACATAGCCTTTTTTTTCCAATTAAGTCCATGCTCTTATATCTGACTTACTTGGAACCAGAATTATTCTTCCATTCTACATTTTACAAATTTGCATGATTAGCTACCATGATTTAGAGTTAGTAGATGAAAGAGAGTGGCCTTATCCTTCATGTTTCATTAATAGTAATGCTTTCTCTATATCACTCCCATAGATCTAAATACTGGTTTTGGCTTTATTGTTTCAAAGTTGTGTTTTGCAGAGTCTTCTATAGTGTATTGGACCATTATATTTAAACACAGAACTTCTTTTTCTCCTATTATTCTCATTGTATCTCCTACTGTTAACTTACATACACTAGGGAACTAATGAACAACACACACACTTACTAAAAAATGTTTCTGAGAATCTTCTTCCCACTTAAAATTGGTCTTAATTTACAGAGCATAGGAAATTTCAACTTAATGTACTCCAGGATAATTTCTTTCATGTTTTTTTTATTTTTGAAAATGATGTACAGAGGGGTTAGAGTTACATAAGTAAGTTAATAAGTGCATTATCTAATGAGCATTGTTACATCCTCTTTGTTTTTCCCCGTCATCTTTTTTTCTCTCCACCATCCAAACTCCCCCCTCCCATCCCCAAGTTTTAAAGTTCGTTTTCAACATAGTGTCTTGTTCATCTTGTTGTTACAATGGGTCATACTGTTTCCTTGTTTCAGCGTTTTATTTCCCTTCCCCTCCCCACATTAGAAAAATGTATATGTAAGGTGCAGGTTAACGACATCAAATACAGTGAAAACAGGGGTTACACCATGGAGGAAGAAAATAGAAGAGAAACAAAAAATCACATAGTACATTTAGTACATTAAAAACAATAACAAAAAAAAAACAAGTTGTGTTCCTATCTTGAGGTTCATTTTACTTAACATCATCTTATATGTCCATATGTACATGGATAATGTTTTATAAACCATGATAATTCCATATTTTCTCGTTACTAAGTTGTCTCTGAAACACGTGTTACCTTATGTCCAAAGATGTACTTGTGCTATTTCAATGAAGCCAGAAAACATTCATTTTATCGGGAGTAGCACCATAGATTGTTCCTGGAAGTAAGTGGAAGGAACTGTTATGGGAAGTGGATACTGATTCTAAGAGAGGAATTGAACATAGGGAAATGACCAAGTTCAAGTTAATTTGTGCTGTCCTTTTTACTGTACAAGAAAATAATCCAAGGCTTGAAGGAAAATCTGTCCCTGACTTGTTCCAGTGTCTTCTTTACTCATATAAAACTTTTCTGTAAACTTCTAAAATTGAGAGTATTACAAAAGGAAACAATCTGCCATTTGAAGGCCAGCATAGAAAAAGAAAATAACTTTGTTTTAAAGTATTCTACTTCAAAGAAACAAAGACATGAGGTTTTAAAATGTCTTATGCATGGGTATTTAACTCCTGAGATGATTCTCTTGTTGCAAAAGTCAGTTATCCATTCCTTTAATCTGGTCCTGAGTTCACCATAGCAATGAGGATTCCAAAAAGCAGGTTCCAGTGAATATGATAAGCAAAAGGAGCCTCTTCTCAAACCAGTACTGTAAGGATGGTCCCAAAGAAATATGTGGGTTTTTTGTTTGCTTCTTCATTTGTTTAGTTTTTTCTGGATGTGGGGCTGGAACTCAGAGGCTGGACCCTGTCCCTGAACAGTTGTCTTTCTTGTCTACCTGCCCTCAAATCTAGTACACTACTGCTTGAGCTAAAACCCCACATCTGGCTTTTTTGGTGTTTAATTAGAGATAACAATGTGACAGACTCCCCTGCCTGGGTTGGCTTTGAACTGAGAAAACCAAGTGACATCAACTGTATGGACTTCTCTTTTGAAACAAGAAGTATTAGAAGTTTTTTATAAAGCTAATATTTGGTAATTTTTAAAATAAGAGAATATATTCATCAAAGAAGCCATAACTTAAATAACTCAACTAAAGTAGGTGCACTGAATCATTTTGGAATTATTTTTTATGCATAGGAAGATTAATATTGACTTCGTAGTTCCTTTTGGGGAAACTGAAAGTCATATTTGCACTTGTTTTGTTTGTCGTGGGGCTTGAATTCTGCTCCTGGGCACTGTCCCTCAGCTCTTCAGCTCAAGTTGAGCACTCTACCACTGTAGCTACAGAACCACTTCCGGGTTTCTGGTGGTTAATTGAAGAGAAAAGTTTCATGGACTTTCTTGACCAGTCTGGCTTTGAACCACAATCCTCTGGTCTCAACCTCCAGAGTAGCTTAGCTAGGATTACTGGCGTGAGCCACCAGCACCTGGCTCATGTTTGAATTTATTGCATTTAATGACACTATGTATGCAAAGAATGGAAATTTGAATCAAATGATGACCTTGCAGCTTTTCAGAAAAATTGAGGTAGGAATAACTATGTCCTCATTTTTCTATGTTGTTATACTAATGACTCATGAACTATGGGACTCTTACATTAGCATCCTCTGCCATCTGTGTAGGTGTTATTTAATATTAGGAATTGTTCATAGAGAAATAGAGAAAGACAGATTTTTAGAAAGCAAAGGATATCAAGAATGAAAGAACAACATAAAAGGAGATACAACTTATCACACAGAGATTAAGAACTAGCCAAAGTGATTTAGAATGCTAAAGGCAATGTGGAATGAGCCTAGTTGATAACTAGTTCTTCAATAACCCAAAATAGTTCCCTAGAACAGTTTCTGGTATAATTTAGTTATTATTATCATTTATTTCTTCGAGCTGGGGTTATTCCTTCACTTCTGTTAAAACTATTAATTAGCCTCTGCCTTTTTGGTGCCATAACTGACCAAAAAAGATTTCCAAATCTCAATTAGACTACCCTTCTCATTGTGATTAGAAGTGACAACTCAAAAGCATGGAATCTTTGAATTTCCAGGATTAATCTTCACCTGATATCTAAGCACATTCCTGGCACTAATTGCTGTGACCTGTTAACAAAAGGGTTTTTTTTTTTTAAACACAGTATCCTAATATAGGTTAAAAAAAACATGAATTAAGGACTACTGTTAGGTAATAGTTGGAAGGAGCAATTATATATTCCAAGTATGGATTCTCTATTTGGCATTTACTAGCTAAGTGACATTTTTGCCAGTCCTGGGGCTTGAACTCAGGGCCAAGGAAATGTTCCTGAGCTTTTCGGTGTTTTTTTTTGTTTTTTGTTTTTTTGTTTTTTTTTTTTTTTTGCTCAAGGCTAGCACTCTACCACTTGAGGCACAGCACCACTTCCAGTGTTTCTTTTTCTGTTCATGTGGTACTGAGGAATTGAGCCTAGGGTTTCATGCATGCTAAGCAATCACTGTACCATGAAGCCAAATTCTCAGAACCCTATATGACTTTCTTAAGTTGGCATTACTTTTTCTTTCCATTACTTTGTATTATAATTTGGGCCAAGTGGTAGAAAAGGAAGTGGAAAACAATACTAAGTCCAGTAAGGTTTACATTCCTATCACATCACTAAGGAAGTACAGTGTTGACCTGCAGGACTCATAGGGCTTGTTGCATGTGACATTATTATTGAAAACACTATTAACAGCTCAGACATCCAAAATATTCTGCTTCCACTTTCATGGTCAAGAGCCATATCTAAGCCTTTTTGTTGATTGGGTGTGTTTCCTAGGAAGGAAGAAGAAGGATGTGGAATATGATGGTTGAAAAATGTGTATATTTGTTCCGTGTCCAAATTTTTTGCAATTTAAAAAAATGCTACTGATGAACTCCCACCTACATCTAATTGGATATGCTGTCTGCACTGGCCCTAAGCCGTGTTGGCTTAGGTTGAAGACACCTTATATGTATATTCCCTGTGTAGGATATCTTTCTCTCACCATTATCTATAGATAGGTATTCTAGGCAAGGCCGGTGTGTGTGTGTGTGTGTGTGTGTGTGTGTGTGTGTGTGTGTGTGTGTGTGTGTGTGTGTGTGTGTGTGTGTGTGTGTGTGTGTGTGTGTACACCAGAGCCCAGACTCTGGTTCCACAGGCCTGTATAATCCGGCGTGTCTTTCTCCCACTTGGCAGGCACTCTTCTGCTCGAGACCTGCGGCTCCGAGTCCAGCTCCTTCCCGAGTCCCTGGTCTCTGCAAGGGGGTCTGAACGTGGATCTTCACATACTGACCGTGATTCTACACAAAGCCTCAGAGCCACCTTCTACCTTGGAACCTACAGAGACCAATGGAAAATGGAAGTCTGGGTGACTTCTTAGAAGGTATCTGACTCAACCTCCTTCCCCCTCTTTCTCCCCCGATCTGTGTACTGGAAGTGTCCCTCTGGATGAGACCCCCATCCCTGGGCTGTATGGGGCCAGAGCTGCCGATTAGCTGAGCAGGTGGAGCCACATCTCCTTAATTTCGACCATATGCAGCCCCTCTTCACCCCAGCACTCTCCTGTCAAATCCTCCACACCCTTTCCAATTTTACATAATTTTCATGGTCTAATGTCTTTATTTTTGCTTCTTAAATCTTCCTGCTCTTAGAAACCCCTCCTACCCACCCTCCCAACAGAAATAGCTTTTAGAAGCCCTGCCCACCACACGTGCCAAAGTTCCCCCCCACACACAAACAGATCAGATCTGCACCAGAATGCTCCCAGAAGCCCAAGTTGCTGAGTAGGTCCTGCACCACCCCAAAGGGGGCCATCTTCCCTCCTCGTCCCTCCTACCTTGTTCTATCCCTGGCCACTCATGACCACCAAGATCTCTCAGGCTTCTTCACTTCCTGAGTGCGGGTCTCTCCATCTGTTGGGAATAGATTTTAGGAGAACCCCCCCCCCCACATACACAGAGTACCAGATGCCGCATCTGAACCAACCACCCACTCTCCCCCTCCCCCCTGCCAGCCCTTCACTGCTCCACCCACTGCTGAGCCAGAGGCTGCTCCCTGTACACCGTGCATCCTCCATTGCTCCTTCCTGGACTTGATTCTGCACTGTGCTTTCCCTCTCCACCTTCCCCTTGCAGGAAGGACCTCTCCATGTCTGGATAAGGTTTGTGGGACATGCCCCTGCCCCCTGTCCCACCTAGGGAGCCAAAGGCGCAATACCACCCCTCCCCCCACTCCAGGGAGACAACTCACTGGGAGAGATGGGCTCCCTGGTGGGACAGGAGTAGGCCCAAGCACCTGGCTCATGTTTCCCCCTCTTCCTTCCTGGACTATTTCTGCTGTGGGCTCTGCAGGTGCTCACTGCCTCCCCCAACCCCTTTCCTCTGGAGATGCCTTTTCTCACCCCACGTGGAGAGGTCACCAGCTGATTCCCCACCCCCTCACCCCACTCCCATCCCCAGCTCCTTCTTGGATCCCTCTTGGCTGTCCAGCCCTATGCAACCAAGTCTGATCTGTGTGGGAAATCCAGAAGCTGGCCTGCATTCCTGTGGGAAGCTCTCTCCTTCACTGCTCCCGGATGTGTCTTGAGTTCCCTCCCCCATGCTCACCCATTTCCCTGGGAAATGACCTCTCAATGCCACAGCCACACACAGAGCCAAGGCTCTCTGTTGGCAACTGGGCCATGTCAGCCACAGTGGGTCTGAATTAGAGAGGCCTCAGGAACCAGAGGGGAACCCACAGGTTGAGGGCAGCCTTTCCTATCTCCTACATTCCCTCATCCCAGGATATTAGTCTGGGAGGAGGTGCTGGTGCCCCGTGGCCCCACTGGTATGGTCGGATGTGTTGTAGCAAAGCCCAAGGGAGGCCTAGCCCCCCTCCCCCCTGCAGGCATATGGCAGCAGCCCCGAATTCTCCCCCTTCCTACTTTCTCCCTTCCCTGAAGGCCAACTTCAAGATTTCCCAGATGGAGGCCCACCCCTTCTCCCCTACTGGTCTCTGAGGGCTCCGCCTACTAAGTCCACCCACACTGCTGGGTTGGCCTGCTCCCCATTTGCTGCCCCTCCCTGGCAGTCCGGGTTGGTTCTCATTGAGGAAGCCCAGAAATCCTGCCTTCCTCTTCCTCGCTTGGCTGGCCCTTTCCCACTGACTGTTCCTGCCTCTCCTGCCCCGCCAGTCCCTCTCCTGCTTCTCCTAACCATAGGGGCCTAGGGGCCCAGCAGGCACAACACCGAGACCCCATCTGCATCTGCTCCATCCTTGCTCCTCCATTTCCCCCATCAGCCCTACCTCCTCCATTCCTGGCCTGCCCCTGTCCTAAGTTTCATGCCCCTTCCACTTATCCCACCCCTCCTTGGCAGCCTGGCCCTCTCAGAATGGCAAAGGCTCCATGGGCCATTAAGAGTCAGTTCCCAGTTTTGGAGCTTGCTCCAACCTCATCCCTTCCAGGCCAGGGCCATTCTCTCTCTGCTTTCCAGGAAATGACTTCTGGAGCTGTCCTGATCCCATGGGCTGATGCGGGGCAGAGGAAGAGTTGCTGGGGCCTCAGCCTGAGGGTCTTGCCTGGGGTACCGGGGCTGCAAAAGGCCTACTGGGAACAAGGCACTGGGATCCAAGCAGCAGCAGGAAAAATGGGGTGGGACCAGGCTCAGGAAACAGATGCCAGCAAGCCTGGAAGGGCAGGGCCTTGTCGCGAGTCTGTCCCTGTGATGCAGGTGGGAGCAGAAGGAAGTGGGTGGGCCCAGTCAGGCCCCTGCATCTGTTCTTCCCTGAATCCAGGGGATGGAGGGAGACCTAAAGGGCGAGTCCTGCTCAAGGTGCAGGTACTGATGTGCAAACCAATGGGATGGGGCCCTAATTCGGGTGCCTCCCAAGGTGCTCCTGCTAGAGAGCCCCATGGCAGAAACCGCCCCAAGCACCCCACTGGCAGGTGAGCTATGGGGCTGAGCCCTGGGGCTGGTCTTGCCAAAGAATGTGGATGCCAACTATATTTTAGATATGAGACCCTTGTCCGTTGTATGGCTAGTGAAGATTTTCTCCCAATCTGTGGGCTTTCTATTGATCTTGCTAGCTATGTCCTTTGCCATGCAGAAGCTCTGCAACTTCATGCAATCCCATTTCTCCAACCTTTCTTTGATTTGTTGTGTTTCTGGGTCTCTATTAAGAAAATTTCAGCCTGAGCCAAGGAGGCCTAGGGTTTCTCCTATTCCATCCTGTAATGTTTTCAGAGTGTCTGCTTTGACTCCGAGATCTTTGATCCATTTGGAGTTGATTCTGGTGCAGGGTGATATATAAATATCTAGTTTTAGTTTTCTACAAGTAGTTAACCAATTTTGCCAGCACCATATACTGAAGAGGCTGTCTTTCTTCCATTCTATTATTTTCGCTCCCTTATCGAAGATTAGTTGGCTATAGGTCTGTAGGTTCATTTCTGGGTTTTCAATTCTATTCCATTGGTCCTGAGGTCTGTTCTTATGCCAGTACCAAGCTGTTTTGATTACTATGGCTTTATAGTAGAGTTTGAAATTTAGTATTGATATTCCACCAGCAGTGTTCTTTACACACACACACATACACACACACACACACACACACACACACACACACACAAACACACACAGAGGAAGGTAGTAATGATGAGCTGAGCTAGAACTGGGGGCAGTCCTGTGGCATAGACATAGTAAACTCTCAAGGCGGTTCAAGTAGTTTCTCCCTAAGTCCTTCATGGGCTGAGGGTTCTGGGCCATGGCAGTTAGTACCATGGAACCTGCCCCTTCATCCGTGTATGGGGCCACAGGACCCAGGGAAGGACACTATGGATGCTCCTTTGTAGTCGGCCCACAATTGCAGACCTTCATATACCCCCACGCACTGGTGAGGAAAACAGGGCTCTGAGCCCTGGGACTCCAGAGATAGCAACTGCTACAAGCAGCAGCCAGCAGGCTTTAGATTCCTGAGCCTACAAGTCTATCATGAGCCCAACTCAACACCTGCTCAAGGTGTGCCTGATGATTAACACTGTTGTGATACTTGTATGAGTGGGTGTTACCTGCTGTGCCATTTTGCAGCCATTGCCCCTCCTGGCCCAGAACTATGATCTGAGACGTCGATTGCCTGGTCAGATGCACACTGCACCCATGACAGATGCCATTCTGATGACCCGACCAATGACCTCCATACCCCAGGGCTGGATTCTTCTCTGATACCGTGGCCTGCTCTATAGGAACAGGCCTCAAAAGAGGCTGCACTCAAGACTTGTAGAAGACCAAGACATTGGGAGATCCTCAGGGGCCCACTGGAAAATACTCTGCCTAGAGTCACAGAGTGAGGTCCAAGAAGGCCAGGTGTTGTTCATGGGGCTTGAACTCTGGGCTTGGATGCTGTCCCCTAGCTCTTCAGCTTGCCACTTGTGTCACAGGGCCAATTCCAGTATTCAGGAGGTTCCTTTTAGATCAGCGTCTCCTGGAATTCCTGCCTGGGGTTGGTTTTGAACCGTAATCCTCATATCTCAGCTTCCTGAGGAGCTAGGAGGAGAGGTGTGAGTCACTGGCACCTGGCTGATCTGACCTTTCAGTAGCTCCTGAAAGCTTTTCTTTATTTTTTTAGGTGCCAATGCTGGGGCTTGAACTCAGGGTCTGGACTCTGGTCTCTTAACTTTTTCCCTCAAGTCTGGCACTCTACCACTTGAGCCGCAGCTCCATTTCTGGCTTTTGTAGTTAATCTGCAAGAACAGTCTCACTAACTTTTCTCACCTGAGCTGGCTTGACTCATGATCTCTGATCTCAGTCTTCTGAGTAGCTAGGATTTACAGGGGTTGAGCCACTTCTGGCATTGTGCTAGAAGCTTTTCTTAAGCAAGCATTCTTCCCTGTGTTTGCCTTGAATCCTCCATGCAAAGGAGGCCTGAGGGTCAGGAGGTGTGAAAAATAGGCTTCCAGCCACAGGAAATGGCTGGAGTCCATGGTGAAAAGCCAAGCTAATCTTCCCCCTGGGCCCCATTCTGGGAACCCACCATTTGCCCTACCTGTGTCTCAACAAACCTTGATCCAGCCTTGAATGTTCTGCCAGAATGTCTGAAGCCACAGAACCTTCATTCCACCTACACCACTTGCTCCATATGACACATAAGGACCTTTGCCCATGATGGACCTTCTGCCTGAGGCTCTCTGTCCGGTTCCATACATTAGAACTCCTGTGGAATTTTGGCACTGGTTATATCACCTCCTGGAGCAAATTTTTCCTTCCCTTCTCTCTTTTTTTTATTATTGAGTTGCTATAGACAAAACTTTGTGCAGGGTGACTGGCAAATGCTCTATCTTTGTGTGTTGTGTGTGCATGTGCATGTGCATGTGTGCACCCGCGTGAGCATGCCCGCGTGTGTGTGTGTGTGTGTGTGTGTGTGTGTGTGTGTGTGTGTGTGTGTGTGTGTGTGTGCCAGTCCTAATGTTTGAATTTATGGTCTGGACGTTGTCCTAACCCTGAGCTTTTGTGCTCAAGGCTAGCACTCTTCTACTAGAATCACTGCTCTACTTCTCACTTTTTGGGTGTTTAATTGAAGAAAAATGTCTCATATAGACTTTTTGTTAGTAATTGGGATCCTCAGATTTCAGCCTCCTGAGTAACTAAGATTACAGGGGTGAGCCAGCAGCACCTGCCTTCTACCTTACCTCTTACCTATAACCTTGGCCCTCCTCTGTGTCCCAGAAGAATATGTCTCACCAGACTCACTTTTTTTTTTCTTTTTGCCAGTCTTGGGGCTTGAATTCAGGGTCTGGGTATGTTCCTGAGCTTCTTTTGCTCAAGGCTAGCACTCTCTCACTTAAGCCACAGTGCCACTTTTGGCTTTTTCTGTTTCTGTGGTACTAAAGAATGAAACTCAGGGCTTCGTTTGTGCTATGTAAGCACTCTATCACTAAGCCACATTTGCAGCCCACTTCTAATGGGAATTATGAGAGTGGGATTTATTGAATTACCCCTTTTGGCGTAGAAATAGCTGATTATTTCATGTCTATGCCAAGATTTGGGACTAGCTTTTGACTTGGCAATGAAGAATGATAGATGAGTGATAGCCACCAGGCCCCAGAGGTCTAGGCTCACATCCTACACAGGGATAGAGACGATGAGAGAGAACCTTGGACAACTCCTCCAACCTAGGGACTGTGGACTCTCTGGAAGCAGTGGCTGGCTGAAAAGTGTCCCAATGGGATGCCTCAGACAGAACATTATGCACCCGTTGCACACACTAGCCCAGGCAAAGCCTTCAGGTCTTCAGTTATTAAATGGCAGAGGGTGCTTTGTTCAAGCTGCTGGCTCACACTTAGTACTCTATGAGGGCTTGTCCCAGTTTGACCAGGTTGGGGTGGCTGGGGACCGGGCAACCTGCTGAATGCCCATCATCCATACAGAGATCCATGTAGTTATTGCCTCCTTTTTGGGGGAGGGCAGGTACTCTATTGCACTATGATCCTAGGCCCTGCTCTTGAGCTCCTTTTGCTCAAGGGTAGCGCTCTGCCATTGAGTCACAGCCCCATTCATGTTTATTTTTCTGGTAATCTCTTGGAAAGAAGAGTGTCCTAGACTTTCCCATCCCATCTGAATTTAAATTGGCATTTTCTACATCACAGCCTCCTGAGGAGCTAGGGTTATAGGCAGGAACCAATGGCACCTTACTTTATTTTCTTCTTGTTATTTTTTTCAATTTTAACAGTCTGAAATTTTCACCGTGTCATTCCAATGGTTTGCATTCGAAGTAAACTACCGAGGTCTGGAGTTCAAATGCTAGGACTACCACCCACAAATGGAGGGAGATCCTGAAAAACTCATTTCTGTTCATGTGGATGCTAACGGAATGTTATAAAAATGATAAATGTGCCATTGATTCATGATTCTATTTTAGAATGCCACTCAAAAAATATTGGATTTATGTCTTCCATTCTAGCACCATGGTATGATTAAGGGTATTGAATGATTTTTAATTAATACTTTTATAAGTATTCAACAGTAATATTTCATTAAATGGAGGCATAATTTAATAAGTAATAATTGGTAATAATATATATAATTTAATTACCTCACAGTCCCTCTCTTTGTATATATATATATATGTATATCAATCTACATATGTCTCTATATCTATCTATCTATCTATCTATCTATCTATCTATCTATCTATCTATCTATCTATCTATCTATCTATCTATCTATATCTGTCTAACTATCTAAATATCAAGCACTCCTGTGGCTTGATCACAGGTCCTCAGAACTTCCTGGCAGCTCAGTTTGCCAGAGGCTGGTCTGCTAAGACTGTGACCCCATTTATGGACTGGGCATTCTAGGCTGTGAGCTGAAATCCCAGCATGGCCAAAAATTTATTCATGGAATAAGAAGCCAATATTAGCACATTGTTTTCCTTTTCTGTGAAAGTCCATGGTCTCAGTATGATGTATAATCCATATCTACATATATCCTATGTGATATGATGTAATAAAAGAAATGTTATATATGTAATAATGCTAAATAAATAAGGGTAATAAATGTCATATTTCTGCAAAATTTTGATCAATCAACTTCAACAATTCATCCAAAAAATCATATACCACGATCAAACAAGATTCATTTCAGAGATGCACAGCTGGTTCAATATATGCAAATCAATTAATATAATTCATCACATCAACAGGAGCAAGGATAAGAACCACATGGTTATCTCAATAGATGCACAAAAAGCAATTGCCAAGATCTAACACCGCTTTATGATGAAGGTGTTGGAAAAATTAGGAAACCATGGAACATTCCTCAATACAATAAAGGCAATATATGACAAACCTACAGCCAGCATTATTCTTAATGGTGAAAAATTAATGCCATTTCCTCTTAACTCAGGAACGAGACAAAGAGGTCCACTCTCTCCACTTCTTTTGAATCTAGTATTAGAATACCTAGCTACAGGAATAAGACAAGATGTAAACATAAATGGGATCCAAATAGGGAAAGAAGAAGTAAAACTCTCCCGCTTTGCACATGACATGATCTTGTATTTAAAGAATCCCACAGACTCCACTCCCAAATTACTCAAGCTGATTCAAAACTTTGGCAAAGTAACAAGATATAAAATTAACCCTCAAAAATCATTGACTTTTCTGTATGCCAACAATGAGAAAAGTGTGGCTGAAATTAGGAAATCAACTCCATTCGTAATAGCCCCACAAAAAAATAAAATATCTAGGAATTAACCAAAAAAGTGAAGGAGCTCTATGATGAAAACTTTAAAAAGTTGAAAAAGGAAATCAAAACAGAATTTAGAAAGTGGCAAAAACTCCCATGCTCATGGATTGGAAAGAGCAACCTCATGAAAATGGCAATACTTCCCAAGGCTGTCTATCAATGAGATACCTATCAATATTCCAACCTCAGTCTTCAAGGAAATAGAAGACGCACTCCAAAAATTTATATGGAACAACAAACGATCCCAAATAGCAAAAATGATCCTCAACAGAAAGAACAGTGCTGGAGGAATATAAATACCAAATTTCAAACTCTACTACAAAGCCATAGTAATCTAAACAGCTTGATACTGGCACAAGAACAGACCTCAGGACCAATGCAATAGAATTGAAAACGCAGAAATGAACTTACAGACCTATAGCCATCTAATCTTCGATGAGGGAGCTAAAAAAATAGAATGAAAAAAAGACAGCCTCTGCAGTAAATGGTGGTGGCAAAATTGGTTAACTACTTTTAGAAAAATAAGCTAGATCCCTATATATCACCGTGCACCAGAATCAATTCCAAAAAGATAAAAAACCTCAGAGTCAAAGCAGACACTCTGAAAACATTATAGGGTGTAATAGGAGAAACCCTAGGTCTCCTTGGCACAGGCTGAAATTTTCATAATAAAGAGCCGGAAAAGCAACAAATCAAAGAATGGTTGGACAAATGGGATGGCATGAAATTGCAGAGCTTCTGCATGGCAAAGGACATAGCTATTAAGATCAATCAAAGCCCACGGATTGGGAGAAAATCTTCACTAGTCATACAGTGGACAAGCGTCTCATATCTAAAGTATACCTAGAACTCAAAAAATTAAATCCTCCAAAAACAAATCTTTAAAGAAACAACTGCCCAATAAATAAGTGGGCTAAAGACTTTAAGAGAAACTTCTCTGAAGAGGAAAGAAGGATGGCCAATAGACACCTGAAGAAATGTTCAACCTCCTAGCCATTAAAGAAATGCAAATCAAAAGAACATGAGATACCACCTCACCCCAGTTAGAAAGGCTATAATCAAGAACTATAATAACAGCAGGTGCTGGAGCGGATGTGGACAGAAGGGAACCTTACTGCATTGTTGGTGGGAGTGTAAACTTCTTCAATGACTTTGGAAAGGAGTATGCAGGTTCCTCGAAAGATTCCACATAGAGCTCCCCTATGACCCAGCAATTTCACTTTTGGGCATTTACCCAAATGTTCACAAACAAGACCACACTAAAGCTACCAGCACGACTATGTTTATTGCAGAATTTTTTACCATAGCTAAGATATGGTACCAGCTCAGATGCCACTCAGTAGATGAATGGATCAAGAAAATGTGGTATATATACACAATGGAATTCTATGCCTCCATCAGAAAGAATGACATTTCCCCATTTGTTAGGAAATGGAAAAACTTGGAAAAATTATATTAAGTGAAGTAATCCATGTCCAAAGAAACATAGGTCCCATGGTTTCCCTCATTTGCAATATCTAGTATATGTCTGAGTCAAGCAGAAAAGGTCAAATATATTGATTTCCCGGAAATGAACCCTAACATATGTATTCAAATGTGTTTTTTCTTTCATGTGATTGTTTCTAACACATTTATAAGATTATTTTTTTGTTGCTTTCTATGTCCCTCCCCACTTTATAACCCCTGCTTTCACTGTATTTGATGTCGGTATAATTTGTGGAGGGGAAGGGAAAAAACAAATTGTTTAAATAGGGATACAGGTGGACCCATTGCAACAATGAAATGTACAAGTCATTATGTCAAAATATGATCTTTACAACTGTGGCAGGGGGGGTGCTTGGAACGATGATTGCGTGGGGGGGTGAGGGGCGGGGAGAGAATGGGAAAAGATAGGAAGGGGAAACAAAAAGGAAGAGGCTTGATAAGAAATTTACTCATTATCTTGCCCATGTAATTGTAACCCCTCTGTACAGTATTTTCACAATGTAAAATAAAAGAAAAAAAGTACCAATTAAAATAGTAGTTAGTGTATGATTATATAAAACTACATTGGCTAATTTTCAATTAATACTTTATTATTTATTCAATCATGTTACTTAAAAAAAGAAGGAATAATTTAAATGCCAATAATTTGTAATAATATTTTATATGCAATTTCCTAGTATATATCTCTCTTGCTATATATATATATATATATGCATCTATTTATCTATCAATCTACATATTTATGTGTTCATACACTTGTCAGTCATCGGGCTCATTTGTAGATTGCTCGCCTACTATGTAGAAAGCCCTGAGTTCGATTCTTCACTCCCTTGTGCACAGAAAAATCTAGAAGTCGTGCTGTCGCTTAAGCAGTGGAGCACTCGCTTTGAGCATAAAAGCTTCGGGACTGTGTCTAGACCCTTTCTCAAGACCCAGGACTGGCACCAAAAAAAAAATAAAATAAAATAGAATGTTCTGACTGCAACAATATAAGGATAGTACTGCAAATACCTCATCACAGAACAAGCATGGAGTCTGGTGCTTGCAGCTGCCATCTTACCTGACTTAGCCAGAGATAAATCACTGCAACCCAGCTCCACGGAACCAGAAGTTGCTGGTTCACTCACCACTGTCATCCAAGATACTCGGGGGCTGATCTGTGAAACTCTGAGCTGTGGTTCACAGTAGTAGAGCTCTAGCCTTGAGCAAAAGACCTTAGAACAGTACCCCTAAATTTTCAGTGCATTCCCCATGGCTCTTTGCAACAGAGAGTTATGATCTAGGTGTCTGTAGCTGAGGTCTGTCACCCTGCCTACTCAAGAAACTGAGATGTGAGGATCTGGGTTCTAAACTATCCCAGACACAAAAGTTCCCATGAGACTATTATCTCCTATTCATCACTTAGAAACTTGAAATGGAAGCTGGGCACCAGTGACTAACGCCTGTCATCCTAACTACTCAGGAGCCTGAGAGCTGAGGATCATGGTCCAAAGCCAGCCTGGGCAGGAAATTCCTTGAGATGGACAATTCTCTCAAGTGACCCACCAAAAACCTGAAGGGGTGCTGTAGCTCAAGTGGTAGAGTGCTTGGTTTTAGCTGAAAAGCTCTAGAATAGACAGCACCCAGGCCTAGACTTCAACTCTTCCAACTTACAAGAAAAGAAAAGAAACAAACAAACCAAAAGAGGAGTGGTTAGAGTGCTTTGCATGTGTGAATCCCTGGAATTGAATCCTCAGTACCACATCACTAGAAAAAAGCCTGAAGTGGCCCTGTGGCTCAAGTGGTAGAGTGCTACCCTTGTACAGGAGAAACTCAGGAACCATGCTCAGGTCCTGAGGTCAAGTTCCAGGACAAGTGTATGCACACACACACACACACACACACACACACACACACACACACACACACACACACATACACACACACACACACACACACACAGATACCAGAAGTGAAGCTGTGACACCAAATGGTGGTAAAGCACTGAGCTTCTGTTCTGAGCTCATGGTCAGCACCCAGGTCCTGTGTTCAACCCGAAAAGCTAGCCATCCAGGGCTCAACTAGGATAGGTCAAAGGTTTCAAAATCTGATGCACTTCACCATCCTTAGATGATAGGAAACTTTGGGATTTTGCACAAGTGCTTAGATTTAGCAAGCTTCTGGAATCCTAGGGAGGCACCATTGCCAATTAGGAATTTTTTCATTAGGTTCAGCTCCCTTATTGTCTGCCAGAAGGACCCATGAATTAATTGGAGCAGGTTATTTCAATACTGGAACATAATCTAACAAAGACAGGATAAGTGCAGGGAACTTGGCCTGCCACAGGAGGTGGCACAAATGAAAGCTTCCTGGGGAGAGAGATAGCTTAGAGTACAAAGAAGCCTTTTTCTCCTGGCCTTCAAATTTTGCCTACACTCATCCTCACTAATTGGCTCAGATGGAGTTGTTTGTTACACAGCTGTACAGGAGGGGGGCCTTTTTGTCTGTCTGTCCAGACCTGGAGGCAGACTTCCTCCAGCAGCCTGGAGTGCACAGAAACCCTCAGGCTACACTGGGAACAGTGACGGGAGCCCCGGAACATGCACTGTTTTGAAAGCACTCTCTGTGCTATGAAATCATTCTATTCAAAGCAAATTTCCTAGCTGAGTGCCTTTCAACATAGCTACTCTGGATCTTTACCAATAGAAATACCTGCATACATACATGGGGAGACATGGATTTACTACTTTTTCTTTTTTAGCAGGTCCGGGGCTTGTACTATGAGCCTAGTCACTCTCCCAGAGCTCCTTTTGTTCAAGGGTGGTGCTCTGCCCTTGAGTTTCAGTCCCACTCATGGGTGTTTATATTCCTGTGATCCCTTAGAGTGTCCTGAACTTTCCTGTCCCGACTGAATTCAAGCTGCCATTCTCTACCTCTCAGCCTCCTGAAGAGCTAGGATTACAAGCATGAGCCTCTGAGACCTGGCTTTCTTTTATTCTTGATGTTCTTTGTTTTATCATGACAATCTGAAATCTTCACAGTGTCATACTAATGGTTTGCATTTCGAAGTAAACTACCGAGGCCTGGAGTTCAAATGCCAGGACTGATACCTACAAATGGAGGGAGATCTTGAAAAAATCATTCCTATTCATGGGAATGCTTAATGGACTGTCATAAAAGTAACAATTAAATTTCACAGTTGTTCATGATTCTCCTAAAGAATGCCACACAAAAAGTATTGGATTATGTCTTTCATTCTAGCACCATGGTATGATTCTCTTAATTAAAGAATACTGACTACTTTTACATTAATGCTTTAATAAGTATTAAACCATGATACTTCATTAAATGGAGGCTTAATTTAATAACTAATAATTCACAATATATATTATTCAATATCCTCATATTGTCTCTCTCTCATATATATATATATAGAGAGAGAGAGAGAGAGCAAACTACACATCTATCTATCTATCTATCTATCTATCTATCTATCTATCTATCTATCTATCTATCTATCTATCTATATCTATATCTAAATCTAGGCCACTATGATGGCTTGATCACACGTCCTCAGAACTGACTGGCAGCTCAATTTGCCAAAGGCTTTGTCTACAACTGACACTTTCATGAATTGGGCATTGTGGGTTGTGAGTTCATATCCCAGCATGGCCAAAAATTTATAGGTGGAGTAATAAGCGAATTTTGACATATTTTTTTTCCTTTTCTGTAAAAGTCCTGGGTCTCAGTATGATGTAAAATCCATGTGCAAATATATCCATGTGATAAAGATGTAATTAATGAAATAAATATTATATATGTGATAATAGTAAAATAAAGAATAAATAGATAAGGATAATAAATGTCATATGGGGTAAACCCATGTATGTAAAAAGATTTCATACATGAATATTATTTTTTCCAGTGCTGTGGCTTGAATTTGGTCCTGGAAATTGGTCTGAATTTCTTGTTTTCAATGACGGTGAGCTTCCTGTCCCCCAGAGTGCCACAGAGATACCCAGACGCTGAGTTCAAATCCCAGGCCTGCAAAAAAATGGTGTAAATTCCAAACCAGTGCCTTATTTTTTTTGGCCAGGCCCGGGGCTTGAACTCAGCTAGTAGCAACTCTGCCTCAGTTTTGATCATCCTAGGCTGGGGTGCAACCTCTGGACCCACAGCCCATCTTGAGATCCCAGGACCCAAGTTTAAATCTCGGGACTGGCAAAAAAAAAAAGTGAGGTGCTGGGAAGGTGGCTCAATAGTAGAGTGCTTGCCTTGCATGCATAAGGCCTTGGGTTGGATTCCTCAGCACCATATAAGCAGAAAAAAGCCGGAAGTGGTGCTATGGCTCAAGTGGTAGAACGATAGCCTTGAGCTGAAGATTTGAGGGACAGCCCCCAGACCCAGACTTCTGGCCCCACAACAGACCAAAAAAAAAAAAAAGAAGATGGGGAAAAAAGGAGAAGTATAAAACTGGGAAGTTTTATACTGGCGGTTTTACATTGTTTTTTTCCTTTGCATTGTGACCATCCTGGGTCTAAATGACAGGACCCGAAAAGTGTACATGACCTTGCACTGTTGAAGTTTGGTGGGCTATCAGGAAAGCCACAGCCTAAACAAGCAACCTAGGTCCGGGGTTCGGATCCGGGGACTGCTACCTACAAATGGCAGGAGATCCTAAGAAACACATTCCAATAGTCATCCATATAAATGGAATATTGTAAAAGTAACAATTTCATTAGTATTTAGTGTATGATTATATTAAAATTATACACAATAATCATAGTACATTGACTAATTTTCAATAAATATTTCATTATGTATTTAACCATGATAAATAAAGGAAGAAATAATTTATCGATAATTAATAGTAATATAGTATATATAATTTAATAATATACAGACATCTCCCTCTTGTTTTATGCATATATATGTATATATAAAACAATCTACATATCTAAGTTTCCACTTGTCACTCCTGGGGTTCAGTGGTAGAGTGCTCACCTAGTATGTATGAAGCCCTGGGTTTGTTTCCACACTATCACATGCACAGAAAAGCCAGAAGTGGTGCTGTCACTCCAGCACCAAAAAATCAAGTTAGAACGTGCTGACTGAAACTATAGAAGGCTAGGACTTCAAATTCCTCATAACAGAGCAAGCTGAGGGTCTGAAGCTCATGGCTGCCATCTAACCTGACAGCCAAAGGTCAA
This sequence comes from Dipodomys merriami, assembly GCF_024711535.1. Taxonomy (NCBI): domain Eukaryota; kingdom Metazoa; phylum Chordata; class Mammalia; order Rodentia; family Heteromyidae; genus Dipodomys; species Dipodomys merriami. Next base: position 35,062 of record NW_027203211.1, on the reverse strand, counting down.
CTGCTGCAAACCAACTCTATTTAGCCAGACGTTGCTGGCTCACCCCTAGCTGCTTGGGGGATGAGATCTGACACTGGTGGGTTGAAAACTCAGCCCTGGCAGGAAGTCTGTGAGACTCTGAGCTGTGGCTCAAAGTGGTAGAGCTCTAGCCTTGAGGAAAAGGTCTTAGGACAGTACCCCCAACCTATGAGTGAGATCCCCGAAGCGGACGACCCTCCCCCCCATTAACCACCCATCTGTATTGTTAGATGTGAACTTGTGTGGTTTGTGACGTGTTTCTGAAAGAATGGTGATACTGATGAAAGCACCCGAATTCTAATGACAGCTTGTGGGATACAGCTATGTGATGAGCCCTTCCTGGGATGCTGGGTGCTGAGTCCTTCACGGGTTGCTGTATGCCGAGTCCTTCACAGGGTGCTATGCTATGAGCCCTTCATGGGGTGTATTCTTTCATCTGGTCCTTGTTAGAGCTCCACAAGTAAGATGATTGTGCTGATGAGAAAGTTGAAGCTCAGATATGTCCCCAAGGCAGGGCCAAATTTATGTATATACTGAACTCTACTGACTTGTCTCCTGCAGACAATTGTTTGGTTTAGTTTTCTCCATCATGAACATTCAACTTAGAGCCTAGGTACTGACTTTCCTCTTGGGCTCATGGCTAGTGCTCTACCTGTGAGCTAAGGACACCTTTGCAGCAAAGTGTGTCTTTAGCTGAAGTCTGTCATCCTGCCTTCTCAGGAAGCTGAGGTTCTGGGTTCCAAACAATCCCAGAAACAAAAGGTCCCATGATAATATTATCTCCTATTCACCACTTAGAAACTTGAAGTGGAAGCTGGGCATTGGTGACTCATGCCTGTCATCCTAGCTACTCAGGATCCTGAGAGCTGAGAATCACAGTCCAAAGCCAGCCTGGGCAGGAGATTCCTTGAGATACTTATCTCCAGTGAACCACCAGAAAGCCTGAAGGGGCACTGTAGCTCAAGTGGTAGAGTGCTAGACTTGAGGACCCAGTCCCAGACTTCAACTCCTCCAACTACAAGGAGAGAAAGAAAGAAACCTGAAGTGGAGTGCTGGGAATGTTTCTTAGAGGTAGAGTGCTTTGCATGTATGAAACCCTGGGTTTGAATCCTCAGTACTACATCCCTAGAAAAAAAAAGCCTGAAGTGGTTCTGTGGCCCAAGTTGTAATGCACTATCCTTATACAGGAGAAACTCAGGTACAGAGCTGAGGTACTGAGTTCAAGCTCCAGGACTGGTGTTTACACACACACACACACACACACACACACACACACACACACACACACACACACACACACACACACACACACACACACACACACACACACACACACAAAGATACCGTAAGTGAAGCTGTGACACTAAATGGTAAAGAAAAGAGCTTCTGCTCTGAGCTCATGGTCAGCACTCTGGCCCTGTGTTCAACCCCAAAATATAAACACCCAGAGCGCAACTAAGAGAGGGCAAAGGTTTCAAAACCTGATTAGTTTCACCAGCACTAGATGACAGGAAGCACTGTGATTTTGCACAAATGCTTAGAGTTAGCATCCGGAAAACTAGGGAGGCACCTTTGCCAATTAGGAATCTTTTCATTAGGTTCAGCTCTCTTGTTTTCTGCCAGAAGGACCCTTAAATTAATTGTAGCAGTTTGTTTCAACACTGGAACATAGTCTAACAAAGACAGGAAGAGTGCAGGGAACTTGGACTGCCCCAAGAGGCAGCACAAATGAAGGATTCCTGTCAAAACAAAGCACTAGGGAGAGAGATAGCTTGGGGTACAAATAGGCCTTTTCCTCCTGGCCTTCAGAGTCTGCCCTCATCCTCATTCATTGCTCATCCTCAGTAATTGTTTCGGATGAATTGTTTGTTACACAGCTGTTCAAGAGTGAGGCCTTTTGTCTACCTGTTCCAACAATGAGGCAGACTTCCTCCAGCAGCCTGGGGTACACAGAAGCCCTCAGGCTACTCTGGGAACAGTGAAGGGAGCCCCCGAACATGCACTGTCTTGAAAGCACTCCCTGTGCTGTGAAATCATTCCATTCAAACCTTTCTTCACAGCAACTCTAGATGGTCACTGATAGAAATACATGCATACATACACAGACACATAGAGTTACTGGCTCTATTTTTGTGGCAGGTCCTGAGGCTTGAACTGTGACCCCAGGCACTGTCCCTGAGTTCCTTTTTCTCAAGGAAGCACCATATTGTGTCTTAACCCATGATTACCCTACGCTGGTTTGCAGCATTTACACCCACAGATGATCTAGTCATCCTAGGACCCCAGTTAAATTCCCAGCACTGGCAAAAATACATCAAACCAACAAATATAGATGAGGAAAAAACCAGCAGGTATTACACAACCATTTTACCTTTGTTTCCTTTGCACTGTGACCACCATGGGTCTCAATGACTCAGCTTAAAAATTGTATGTGACCTTGCATGGCCAAAGGCTCACAGATTGTTGGTAAAGCCTAAGCCCCACCCAGATACCTATGCCGTGAGTTCTATCCTCGGACTGCCACCTACACACAGCTGAAGATCCTAGGAATCTCGTTCCTATCTATAGGAACATTAATATAATATTTGACATGTACAAATTGAATTACTATTTATCTAGTCTTTCTAGTATAATATTGTATGCATAAATATATATCATTGATTAATTCAATTAATAACTTGTACCGTGATTAATTAATGGAGGCATAATATTAGACCAAATAATTGGTAGTAATAGAATATATAATTGGTAGTAATAGAATATATAAAAATAAGATGTAGACATCACTTTATATAGAGTTATCCACTAGATTCTACATAAATGTCTGTTTCTCTCTGTATACATTTATTTATAGATGCATATTCATATGTAAATACACACACACTGCAATCTACATATCTATCTTTTTATATATTGGCCACTCCTAGGGCTTCATCTCAGGTCCTGACATTTGCCTGAAAACTTCATTTGCATCAGACTGGTGTGCTAACATTGACCCATTCATGAAGTTGGCCTGCTAGGTTGTGAGTTCAAATCACAGAACTGCCAAAAACTTAATCCTAGTGGAAGAAGCCAATTGTCCCACTTGTTTTCCTTATGGGTGTCAAAATTCCTGGGTCTCAGGAATGATGTATAATACATAAGCAAATTTATGTCCTATGTAATAGGATGTAAAAAATGTTATATGTGTAATCATACTCACTAAAATACATAAGAAATACATAAAAATAAAATAAAATGAATAACTACACTAACTGCAATATAACTAAACATGTGTATGCAAATATAAATCATGTATTTAAAATGTATATGAATATTATTTTTTGAGTGCTAAGACTTGAATTCAGGCCCTGGGAACAGGCCTGACTTTCTTGTCTTCCAGCATGGTGAGCTTCCCCTTCCCCGACAATGCTGCAGATTTTCCCAAAGTCTGAATTCAAATCCCAGGCCTGGCAGAAAAAATGGTGTGAATTCCAAGCTAAGAAGCCTCATTATTTTATAAATATTTTTAATGAATTTATTTATTTATTTATTTTTATTTTGTCAAGCACAGAGCTTGAACTCAGGTTGGGGCAACTCTGCCTCAGCTTTGATCGCTCTAGGCTGGGGTGCAACCACTGGACCCACAGCTGAACCTGGGTTCCTGGGCCCCAAAGATTTACAGGAAAAAGATAAATAAAATGACACAGATAAAAATCTGGCAACTTGCAAATGGCTATCTGTTTTACATTTTTTTTTTTTTTTGCAAGGTGACCATCTTAGGTCTGAATGACATTGATGAAAAGTTTTGTAACCTGACATTGCTGAAGGCTGGTGGGCTACCAGGCAAGCTATAGGTCAACACGGCAACGTAGGCCCTGTGGTCGAGGCCCGGTCCTGACCCCTAACAATGGTGGGAGATCCTAAGAGTCTCATTCCTATTCATAGGAATACTGATAGAAGATTATGAATGTCAATATTAAATTAGTTGTTCCTGAATGATACTACTATAAAAGTAGTGATTTTAGGAGGCTGATGGATTTTAATGAATATTTTGACACATTAAAAGAATACTATTAATTACATGGATGCAATAGTTCTGTGACAGTGGTTGATTAAATTAATAATTCATTAAGAATGAACACAATAATACTAATGACATGGGAGCATAATAAATACCCAAGAATTGTTAAAAATGTAGTCTATATAACTGAAGAATATATAAACATCTCTGGTACTCTATAAAGATCTATATTTATTTGTGTACTACCATCCGCATGTCAATCTGTCTTATTTTGTCAACCCCTGGGGCTGGATCTCAGGTGCTGGTAACTGCTTGTCAGCTCCATATGGCCCAGGTTGGCCATGCTGACACTCGCCCATTCATGAATTGGGCTTTGTAGGCTTTGAGTTCAGATGCCAGCACTCACAAAAATTGAATCATGGAGTAAGAAGCACTGGTAACACATGTTTTCCTTTTCTGTGAGCGACTGGGTGTCAGGTATGAAGTTTCATACATAGGCAAATCTATATCCCATGTAATAAATGTAATAAATATTCCATGTGTAATACCAGTCAATAAAATAAATGGTAAATAAATGAATAAAACAACAAATAAAATGCATAACTTCACTAAGCACAATATGGGGTCAACATATGGGGCTCATTCTCATCCGCTGAATTGGCTACAGGCTGCTGTGCTGACAGTCACTCATTCATGAGCTGAGCCTTCTAGGCCCTGAGTTTTGATCCAAGCCCTGCCAAAAATGCAATCTTGGAGTAAGAAGTCAAGCGTGACACATATTTTCCTTTTCTATGAAATTGCTCTGTGTCAGGTAGGATGTATAATTCGTATGCAAATCTATATACTATGTAATAGAATGTCATAAAGGTAAAAATGTCATAGGTGGAAAAATGGTCACTACAATAAATGAAAAATGGATTGAATTAGTAGCGAATCATTCTGGGATAATATTAGACAAAATAATTATAGGACATGGATTAAGTTTAATTAATATATTATTAAGCATTAACAGAATGAAAAGTAAATGGAGACATAGTTAAATACCTAATAATTGGTAGTAACACATGATGCATAAATTAATTATAAATAGAGGTCTCATTCTATAAAATATGTAATTATATGTATGGATGTGTGTACATATATGATAAACAATAACAGTAAATTGAGTAATAATTAATGTTTTATTAATTGTTCAACTGGGATATATAATTAAATGGAGACATCATTTAATACCTAACATTGGTAGTACTATTAGCTATAATTTAATAATATGCATAAATCTCTCTCTCTATTTTTTTTGGGGGTCCAGTCGTGGGCCTGAAGTCTGGGCCTGGGCTCTGTCCCTCAGCTCTTCAGCTCAAGGCTAGCACTCTACCACTTGAGCCACAGCAGCACTTCTGGCTTTTTTTTCCTGCTTATGTGGTGCTGAGGAATTGAACTCAGGTCCTCATGCTTGCAAGGGAAGCGCTCTATCACTGAGCCACCTTCCCAGCCCACATCTTTCTTTTTGTATATATAATATTTATATACAGCAATCTCTATTTATACCTCATGCACTCCTGGGACTCGGTGGTTGAGTGCTCGCCTAGTAAGCAGGAAGCCCTGGCTTCCATTCCTCAGTACCATATAAAAAGAAAAACCAGAATTTCTGCTTTCTTTCAATCAATTGTGTGCTAGCCTGGAGCACAAACGCTTGGGGAGAGTGGCTAAGCCCTTACTAAAGGCCCAGAACTGCTGCCAAAAAAGGTAGACTGTTCTAACTGCAACTATAGAAGGTCAAGACTTCAAATACTTCATCACAGAGCAAGCTAGGAGTCTGGTGCTGACAGCTGCCACCTAACCTGACTTATCCAGATGTAAATCACTGCAACCCAGCTCCACCGAACCAGACACTGATGGCTTACCTCAGTCATTCTAGCTGCTCACCGGCTTTAAAATCCAGCCCTAGCAGGAAGTCTGTGAGACTCTTCCAAGTGGTAGAGCTGTAGCCTTGAACAAATGTTATTAGAACAGTATCCCTACATTTCAGTTCAAGCCCCATAGGTAACCTCCCCCGAAAAAAAACACTCCACTAAACCATTAGATGTGAACTTGTGTGGTTTGTGAAATGTTCCTCAAAGAATGGTGATACTGAAGAAAACACGTTGATTCTAATGACAGCTTGTGGAATACAGCTATGTGCTGAGTCCTTCATAAGGTGCTCTATGCTGAGTACTGCACAGGGTGCTATGTGCTGAGTCTTTCACAGGTTGCAGTGTGCTGAGACCTGAATTGGGTTCTGGGTGCTGTGTCTTTCACATGATGCTGTGTATTGAGTCCTTCAAACTGTGTCATGTGCTATGTCCTTCACAGGGTGCATTCTTTCATCTGGTCCTTGTAAGAGCTCCACAACTGAGATGCTTAAGCAGATAAGAATATTGAGGCTCAGATATATCTCCATGGAAGGAACAAAATTAAGTATAACTGAAGACTAGTGAGTTGTCTCCTGCAGACCATTGTTTTGTTTGTTTGTCTTTTCAGTCATGAACCTTGATCTCAGGACCTAGATTTTGACCCTTACCTCTTGGGCTCAAGGCTAGCACTCCACCACATGGAGCCAAGGATCCCCTTGCAGCAGACTACCATGGCCTAGGGGTCGATAGATGAGGTTTGTCATCCTGCCTTCTCAGCAAGCTGTGATCTGAGGATCTGAGTTCTAAATTATCCCAGACACAAAAAGTCCCATGAGACTATTATCTCCAATTCACCACTAAGAAACAATAAGTGGAAGCTTGATGCTTGCAGCTCATGACTATCATCCTAGGTTCTCAGGAGGATGAGAACTAAGGATCATGGTTCAAAGCTAGCCTGGGCAGGAATGTCTTTGAGACACTTAGCTCCAATGGACCACCAGAAAACCTGAAGTGGTGCTGTGGCTCAAGAGATAGAGCACAAGACTTGAGCTGAAAAGCTCAGGGACAGCACCCAGTCCCAGACTTCAACTCCTACAACCAACAACATAAAAAAAAACCCAAAACCAGAAACAATCTAACAAATCTGAAGTACAGAGCTGGGAATGTGCCTTAGGGGTAGAATGCTTTGCATATATGAAACCCTGGGCTTGATTACTCAGGACAACATCACTAGAAAAAGCATGAAGTGGTTCTGTGGCTCAAGTGAGAGAAGGCTATCCTTGTACAACAGAAATTAGGTACAGTGCTGAGTTCAAGCTCCACGACTGTATGCGCGCACACACATGGACATACACACACAGACACACAGATGCACACACACACACACACACACACACACACACACACACACACACACACACACACACACACACACATAGACCAGAAGTGAAGTTGTGACACAAAATGGTAAAGCACTGGACTTCTCCACTGAACTTATGGTCAGCACCAAGGCCCTGTGTTCAACCTCCAAACCTAGCCATCCAAGGCCCAATTAATACAGGTCAAAGGTTTCAGAACCAGATGATCTTCACCAGCCCTAGATGACAGGAAGCTTTGTGATATCCAACATGTTCTTGGATTTCTCAAGCTTCAGGAAAACCAAGGAGAGGTATCATAGGCCCATTATCGCTGGCAATGAAACATTTCATTAAGTTCAGTGCCCTAGTTGTCTGCAAGAAGGACTTCTGAATTATATTGAGCACTGTATCTGAGCACTGGAATATAGTCTCACAAAGGCAGGATAAGTGCAGGGAACTTGGCCTGCCATGGGAGGTGGCACAAATGAAGGCTTCTTGTCAAAACAGAGCACTGGGAAGAGAGATAGCTTGGAGTACAAAGAGGCCTTTTTCTCCTGGCCTTCAGAGCACACACACACTCATCCTCACTAATTGGCCCTGATGTGGAGTTGTTACAAAGCTGTACAGGACTGAGGCCTTTTGTCTGCCTGTCCAGACAATGAGAGAGACTTCTTCCAGCAGGCCTGGGATGCAGAGAAACCCTCAGGCTACACTGGGAACAGTGAAGGGAGCCCTGGAACATACATTGTCATAAAAGTAGTCTCTGTGTTATGAAATCATTGTATTGAAAACAAATTTCCTAACTTGGTGCCATTCATCATATCTACTCTGGAGCTTTGCCTATAGGAATACATGCAGACATACACAAAGACATGGAGGTATAGGCTCTATTGGGGGCAGGTAGGTCCAGGGGTTGAACATTGAGCCTAGACATTGTCCCTGAGCTCCTTTTGCTCAAGGGTAGTGCATTAATCTTGAGTCACAGCTCACTTCTGGATTTTTCTGGGATCTCTTAGAAATAAAAGTGTCATTTCCTTTCCTATGATGGCTGGATTCAAACTAATATTCTCTACATCTCAGCCTCCTAAGAAGCTGGGATTACACAGACACTGCCTTACTTTTCTTCTTCATTTTTTTAATCTGGACAATCTGACTTCTTAACAGTATCATTCCAATAGTTTGAATTTATGAGTAAACTACCCCAATATTCTTTATAGCTGCTTTCTCTGAGAAGGATTTTCTCTCCTCATCTTCTCTGGTCACAGATTTGAAGCCAAAAGTGAGAAATAAGTGTCACAGGATTTGGGAGCATATGTCCACAGGACATGCCATTTCCATCAATTAGCATTGAGCTGAATTGATGAGAGGACCAAAGCTGGAGTGATCTTCATACTGTCTGCATTGCTCCTTTTGCCTATAAAATGATCTAATAATTATGAGTGTTTTGTGTCTCCAACCTTAAGTATCTGGAGCATACTAGAAACAACTGCATGTTTCTGTTTTCTCTAGTACCTCCTGAGATTTAGATTAAGGGTTTGTATGGAGAGGCTCCTCGGTGAATCCCTGAGAAAAGCCACTGGAAACCCGCTCAGGAGATCGCCATCCAAAGGCAGCCCGACCAGGAAAGTCTGTGAGACTCTTATCTCCAATAAACCACCAGAAAACCAGAAGTGGAGCAGTGGCCCAAAGGGTAGAGCTCGAGCTTTAAGAGAACAAGCTGAGTGGGAGATACAGTCCAGACCAGGCAGGAAAGACTGGGAGGTGCTTATGTCCAATTAACAACCAGATGCCTGGAGCTGTGGTGGAGGTAGAGCCACAGCCTTGAGCAAAAGAGCTCAGGAACGCATCAGGCCCTGAGTTTAAGCCCTGGGATGGCCAAAAAGAAAATTCAAAAAGAGGAGGCCAAGTTTATGAATCAGTGCCCTACCTACTTATGTGTGTAAATTACCTCCCTGAATGCAAACAGAGCACATGTAATGCTTCTGCTTTTATTTACTGATTTATTTTTCATATATGTTCATTTTGCATACTACATCATTCTCTTCACTTCAGGCCTATCGCTTTTCTCTTCTAGGGTTCCTGGCCTGTGTCTTTATATGATGCATACTTAAGCTTTTAGCAGCCTTTATTTACATTTTATTATGAGGCCAATGCATGAATGGCCACAAATGAGGCAGGGAAATAGAAGACCAGGTTTCATAGTAGTAACCGGCATTCAGAAAATTAAATGTAAAATTAAACGTGAAATGGAAGCATGCTTAGGTAAAAACTACCATTAAGAAAAGATGAGGGGACTGGGAATGTGGATTAGTGAGAGAGTGCCTAGCATGCAAGAAGCCCTGGGTTTGATTTCTCAACAGCACATACACAGAAAAAGCCAGAATTGATGCTGTGGCTCAAGTAGTAGAGTGGTATAGACAGTACCCAGGCCTTGAGTTCAACCCAAGAACTGGCAAAAAGATACCTAGCTGGCTAGGTAGGTAGGTAGGTAGATATGGAGATTGATAGATAGATAGATAGATAGATAGATAGATAGATAGATGATAGATAGATAGATAGATAGATAGATAGATAGATAGATAGATAGATAGATAGATAGATAGATAGATAGATAGATAGATAGATAGATAGATAGATGATAAATGAAGCTGGTCTTGGTCGTTAGAAGGAAAGAAGGCAACAATTCTGTCGTGAGGCCTTCTACAGTGTGCCAGGACACCAGCATCACCTTCAAACAACCACAGAGCAAGAAGACTGTCTCTGTCCCACTTCTCAGGCAGCTGAAGGCCCCAGAGCCAAGCGGGCACTGCCAGGTTCTAACTCAGGTGCTTGGAGACAGTAGAGAAAGGGCCCTGCCTCTCCTTGGACTAGGGATTTGAATTAATGATGTGGAGAATGAAGGAAGGAGAATGGACTGGAAGATGTAGAAGAAGGGCCTTCAAATCTGACAGTTGGAGAGTCAAAAACTCACTCCCTAAGACCAGAGAGCATGTTTTTTTTACTCTGTTCCTGCCCTCTCCCCCACTAAACTGGCTCACTATTATGAACTTAATGATAGCTTGAAGCTCGGTTCACCTGAGAGAGGAAGGTTAATTAGTTGTTGTTTGAAGAGGATGAGAAAAGCCTGACCCTGGTGTAAGTCTACAAATATTTCAGGTTTCCCCCCATTTCTGGCTGTGCCTGGAATGAATGAAGTCGTTTTGCAGCTCACTTCCCTGTTGAGTGTGTATATTCTGCCTCCTAATCCTGCAGTCCTAGGACTCTTCACCTAGTCCAGCTTTTAAAACTGTTTTCTGTCCTTCAAATATAGCATTTCATTGGAGTTCTTCCTGCCAACAGGGCTAAGGCTTGGATCCTGAGAACTTCATTTGAACCCAGGATGGGTCAATGATGTTTCTTTCTTGCTTCTATAGCTCAAGAATTCTAAGAATATTTAGAGTGTGAGTAACTTCTCATCACCAAGCGAAACAGAGGAAGCTCTTGAACATCTAACCTTTCAGAAGAGGAAGTCAGAGTGTCATAGACTTTCCTGCTCTGGCTAGCTTCAGCCTGTGATACTGAGACCTCAGCCTCCTATGCTAGGGTGATGGGCGTGAGCTACTGGTGCTCTGCTAGCTTCAGAACTGTAATGAAATTGACAATACAAGTCAACTGCTTATCACAAAGGGCTTGGGGATCATATTAATCCCTTCAATATTGGACCTTTCAGAACCCTGTAGTATGCTAGAGTCAGAGAGGCTGGGTATATGGATGTGGACACTTGAACCTTGAGCTCTGACTCCAATTCTAGTGTACATCTGTGTTCATTTTCCACAGAATGTTCTCATAATTAGAAAGTAGGAAAAGTACTTTAATTAATCCTCACTTTTTTTCCAGTTGTGTGTCTTGTATCAAGCCTGGGCACTGTCCCTGAGCACTTCAGTTCAAGGTGAACACTCTACCACTTGAGCCACAATGCCATGTGAGGTATTTTGGTGGTTCATTGGAGACAAGAGTCTAACAGGCTTTCCTTGCATAGGCTGTCTTTGAACTGTGGTGTTCAAATCTCAGCCTCCTGAGTAGCTAGGTTTCCAGGAGTGAGCCATTGGCATCTGGCCTACTGTTTTTGACAGTCCTGGGGCTTGAAATTAGGGCCTGGGTACTGTCTCTGAGATTCTTTTTCTCAAGCCTAGCGCTATACCACTTGAGCCACTCCACAGTTTCTGGCTTTTTCTGAGTATGTGGCTCTGAGAATTCAAACCTTGGCATTCATGCATGCTGAGTGAGCTCTTTATCACTAAGCCATATTTTAACCCCACCCTTGCAATTTTATCCCTCAATTTGCCTATTCTCAAGAAAAGGCTTCTGAGTATAAGTCATGTAAAGAAATCCGTATAGGAAGATGGCCATAGATAAATAAGACAAGGCTCATACTGGGAACAGATTCTAAACATGTTAAGACTGTGACAAATACCTTCATTTAATTATGTATTATGTTTCAACACTTAATGTAGTATTAATGAAAAATGAGTCAATGTCCTAATTTATTTTGTATATTTTTATAATACATGTACAACATGTAAAAATATGTGTATAATAACACTAAATACAATAAACAATAAATGAATCAAATAATAAATACAAAATCAATAATAAAAATAATAATATGTAATAAACATACATATGTAAGTATATATCATATATTACACATGTATGGAAGTATTTTTTCCATTGCAGGGTCTTCATTTAGTTCCTGGGAACTCTAGCCTGAATTTCTTTTCCTCAAGTTCAGTGAGCTTCACCTTCACCCTTGTTGCAAAAGAGTTACTGGGCGATGCAATCAAATCCTAGCAATGGCAGAAATACTGGCCCAGTTCCAAGACAGTGACTTGATTTTTTTAATGGAAGCAGTTATGTTTATTCAGTTTCATACTGAGCATTAAAAGCAAAGCAGTGTAGAATTTTGTACAGCTATTTAGACATCCTTCCCTTACCCCCCAAATGCTTCTCTGATCATTACATTGTTTCTTTTTTTTTGCACGTTTTTAATTGTAAAAATGTTGTACTGAGAGTTACAGTTACATGTACAAGGTAATGAGTACATTTCCTATTGAGCATTGTTGCCTTCTCCTTTGTTTTCCCCCTACCATCCCTGACCTCTAATATCCACAACTGCTCCCCCCGCCATGGTCAGTGACTTAATTTTTTATTTTTGGCTTGGCATGGGGTTTGAACTCAAGTATTGGCAACTCTGAACCTTCCCTCACATTGCTACAGATATACCAAGACCCTGAGTTCAAATCCAAGGCTAGGAAAGAAAACTAGCAGATATTTCAAACAAGGGAGATTTATTTTTTTATTTAGTTAAATAATTAATTAATTTTGTATTTATTGTTTTTATTTTTGTCAACCATGGGGCTTGAACTCTGGTCGTGGAAACCCTTTCGCAGCTGTGATCACCCTAGGCTGAGGTGTAGTTTCTAGACCCATAGTCGATCCTGGGATCCTAGGACCAGAGGGCTTACAGGATGAAAAAAAAGTGGGACAGCACAAAAAGTCACAAGCTGCAGAAGGCTGGGGGTTTTACGTTTTTTTCTTTGCATGGTGATAATCCTGGGTCTGCAATGACTCGGTTGCAAAGTGGACCTGACCTGCCATTGCTGAAGGCTGGTGGACTATCACGAAAGCTATAGGCCGACCTGTCAACATAGGCCTCATTTTCAAATCCCAGTCCTGACACCTACCAATGGCAGGAGATCACAAGAGACTTGATTGAAAGAGTAGTTTGTGCATCAGTCAAGTCTAAAATTGGGTGCAATAATCCTAGGATGCTGATGGATCTTTTTTGGGGGGTAGGGGGTCATGGGGCCTGAAATCTGGGTCTGCGCACTGTCCTTCAGCTCTTCAGCTCAAGGCTAGTGCTCTACCACTTGTGCCACAGTGCCACTTCCAGCTTTTTTCTTTTATCTGCTTATGTGGTGCTGAGGAATCAAACTCAGGCCTCATGCATGCAAGGCAAACGGTCTACCACTGAGCCACTTTCCCAGCCCCCAATTGATCTTAATTAATAGTTTATTAAGCATGGAAAGAATAATATTCCTTCAATGGCAGTATAATAAATACCTAAGATTTGGTCGGAATGTAGTAAGGGTCATTCAGTAATAGATAGACAGCTCTGGCACTCTTTACCAATATATATTTATTTGTATACCACCATCTGGCGATCCATGTATCGCTGTTTTGGCCAAACATGGGACTCGAGCTCAGTATGTGGGAACCACCTGAAAGCTTCATTGTCTAGAGGCTGCCGTGCTCACATTCACCCGTTCATGAATTGGGTCTGCTAGGCCCTGACTTCAGATCCCAGCACTGCCAAAAATTTAATCTTGGAGTAAGAAGCTGAGTGTGACAAATGTTTTCCTTTTCTGGGAGAGTCCTGGGTGTCAGGCGTGATGGAGACCACATCTGCAAATGTAGATGCTATGTGATAGGATGTAAACAATGTAATAAATGGTATAGGTGTCATCAGAGTCAATAAAATATATGGAAAATAAATGAATAAAACAAAAAAATACAATGAATAACCACACCAAACATAACATAGAATGAACATCTGTATGGAAGTTCAATCCTATCTTTAAAATGTATATAAGGAGTACGTTTTCCATGGCTGGGGCCTGAATTCAGGCCTAGGGAACAGGCCTGACTTTCTGGTCTTCAAGCACACTGAGCTTCCCGTTTCCCCACAGTGCAACAGAGTTACCCAGACCCCAAGTTCAAATCACAGGTCTTGCAGACAAAAAAATGTCATACATTCCAAGCCAGGGGGCTTCATTAGCATTTTTAATATTTTTTTAAAGTTCACTTTGCCTTTATTTGATACATTTTGATTTTAAAACATGAGAGTTTTTTCAAAAAAGGGGTTTAAACTTTTACATTTTAGCATAGCACATTGGTGTTTCTATTTTGGCCATCTGCCATGAAGAGTGAGAATGAAAATAAGGACATCATTTCTCCCTAGAAGGTTGGGAGAGTTGATGTTATTTCTTTTTTTTGAGGGGGGGAGTTGGTCCTGGGGCTTGAACTCTGGGCTTGGGCACTGTCCCTACGCTCTTCTGTTCAAGGCGAGTACTCTACCTTTTGAGCCACAGCACCACTTCCAGTTTTCTAGTGGTTTATTGAAGATAAGAGCCTCATGGACTTTCTTGCCTGGGCTGGCTTTTAACCGTGACCCTCAGATCTTAGCTTCCTGAGTAGCTAGGATTACAGGCCTGAGTCATCAGCACCTGGCAATTGATGTTGTTTCTATTTAGAGTTATTTCTGTAATTATAAACTGTCTGCAATTGTGTTGTGTGAGTTTTCCTCAGTGCCTACCATGAAATACACTAGGGGTGTCATACCACAAAAGGTTGGGTTTGTGAATAAAATCTCATTTCTGTGAAGAGAGTAGGTACTTGTAAGCATTTTGGGAATAAACTGGATTGTAAAATGAAAAACAAAAACATTGGGACTGTGATGTAGCCAAGCAGTGGAGTAGTTGCCTAAAGAGCATAAGACCCTGGAAGAAAAGTTTCTTAACCTTAGAATGTTAGAAGTTTGTATGAACAAACTTCTTTCTTCGTCTTGGGCATTATTCCTGTGCTCTTCAGATCAAGGAGTGCACTCTACCGCTTGAGCCATAGCGCCACTTCCAGTTTTCTAGTGGTTTAATGGAGATGAGGGTTTCACAGCCTTTCCTGCCAGATCAGGCCTTGAACCACCATCCTCAGATCTCTGCCTCCTGAGTAACTAGGATCATAGGGATGGGCCTCCAACGCCTAGCACATGAACAAACGTCTTAAAGATTGATTCTGAAGAAGGAAACTTGGAATATAATTTTAGTACAAATAATTTATAATGCCATGATTAAGACACTAATTCAGAAGTATTTATTCATTGGTTGGTTTCTTAGTTTATTCACATATATATACACATTATATATATATATATATATATATATATACACATAATATGTACATTATTAACAAATACATATATATTACTAAAAACATAGCTTTGAAGTGTACCTAAGAACATATGTGCTCATGTAAAGTTATTCAACTGCACAAGTTGATTTTTTTTTTCACTTTGGTTGGTACCTTAAATTAGGTGGGATTTGTGTACTGTTGATTGTTTTCTGTTTTTGGAGGAGTTTTCTCCCCTTTATGCCCCAAACCCCCTTTCCCTGCATTTGAACTCAGCTTGCTCTTTCTTGGCTTGGTTTTTCATAGCTGATTTTCTTCCAATTCAGCCATCCCTGTAGCCTGGTTTTTGGCAATTTATTTGGAGACGATATCTCTCAGGCTTTTCTGCTTGGATTGGCTTTAAAACTTAATCTTCCACTTCTCACCTCTGAGTAGCTGGGATTACAGATGTGAGCCACTGGGGTACCTAGGGATAAATTAGACTTTGGTTGGTGTATTTATTCTGTTTTTCTATGCATGGGATGATCTACTATAGAATTTCTGTGAATGTCCTGCGTCTGAAGTAAGATATATAATGCATATGTAAATCTGTATAGTTCTCAGAAGATGTAATCAAGTTAATACATAAGTATAATAATAGTCAATAAAAATAATGAATGAATGAATAATACAAAAAGTAAAATAAATACACTCAAAGCAATATGCAATAAACACATGTAGATATTAATCATTATTTGAAATGTGGATGAATATTACTTTAACACGGCTGGGGAATGAATTCAGGCCTAGGGAACAGGCCTTGTCTTCAAAGCAGTTAAGTTTCTCTGTCCCCAACAGTGCATTAGAGTTACCCAGGCTCCGAGTTTAATTCCCAGGCATGACAGAAAAAAAAAAAGGCATGAATTCCAAGCCAGAGAACTTCATTAGTTTATATATATATATATATATATATATATATATATATATATATATATATATGTATGTATGTATACATATGTATACATATACATATGTATACATATGTATACATATACATATATATACATATATATGTATGTATGTATGTATATACATATATATTGTTCATGGGACTTGAACTCTGGCCTTGGGAGCTGTCCTTGGGCTCTTCAGCTCAAGGAGAGCACTCTACCACTTGAACCACAGCGCTACTTCACTACTTCCGGTTTTCTAGTGGTTTAGTGGAGACAAGAGTCTCAAGGACTTTCCTGCTCTGACTGGCTTTGAACCGTGATTTTCAGATGTCAGCCTCCTGAGTAGCTAAGGTTACAGGCATGAGCCTTTGGTGCCCAACTATTTTTAATATTTTTAAATTATTTATTTATTTATTTATTTATTTATTTATTTATTTATTTATTTATTTATTTATTTATTTATTTATTGCCAAGCACGGGGATTGAACTCAGGTCGTGGCAACTCTGCCTCAGCTAATATCACCCTAGGCTGGGAAGGTGGAGTCTCTGGACCCATAGCCCATCCTGGGATCCCAGGCCTCGGGGGCTGACAGGAAAACAAAATGAAAATGGCACTGAAAAAAAATTACAAACTGTGGATGGATGGTGGTTTCTTGATTTTCCTTACTTGCATTGTGACCATTCTGGGCCCAAATGACAAGGCTGCAACCTGTAGGTCACCTAGCATTGCTGAAGGCTGGCAGGCTGGTAGCGAAGTCATAGGCCAACCTGGACACCTAGGCCCTGAGTTTGAATCCCAGTCATGCCAGTATAAAGGTCTGGAGAGCCTAAGAAACTATTGTCTGTCCCTAGGAACACCAGAGGTATGTGATCAATGTTATGGCTGGATGAGTAGTTCATCTATAAGTCTAGCATAAAATTAGACCTAATAATCACAGGACACAAATTGATTTTAATTAATAGTTATTATGCATTAAAAGAATACTATTCATTAAATGGAGTCCTCACTAAAGACTGAGAATCCGTAAGAATACAGTATATGTCATTTAATACCAGATAGACATCACTAGCAGTATCTAAATACCTAAATATATATTTATCTGTATACCACTGTCTGAATAGAAAGGTATTGCTGTTTTGGCCAAACCTATGTCTCCATCCCAGGTCCTGGGATCCACTTGGCAGCTGAATGGTCTGGAGGCTGCTGTGCTGACCCTCACCCATTCATGAATTGAGCCTCGTTGGCCCTCAGTTCAGGTCCCAGCATTGCCAAAAATTTCATTTTGCAGTAAGATTCCAAGTGTGACACCTGTTTTCCTTTTCTGTGCAAATGCTGGGTGTCAGGTATGATGTATATAGTATGTCTGCAAAGCTATGTGCTACAGAATAGATTGGAATAAATGTAATAAATATTATAGGTGTACTCAGGATCAATAAAATAATTGGTAAATACATAAATAAATACTAAAATATAATTAAACACTTCAACAAACATGATATGGACTGAACATATGGATGTTAGTATAAATCATATACTAAAAATTACTATAAATGTTACGTTCTCCAGGATTGGGGCTAGAATTCAGGCCTAGAGAACTGTCCTGAATTTCTTATCTTCTAGGAGGGTAAACTTCCCCTTTCCCCACAGTGCTCCAGATTAACTCAGACTCTGAGTTCAAATCTCAGGCCTAGCAGAAAAAAAAGGGGGGCACAAATTCCAAGCCAGGGAGCTTCATTAGTCCTTTTACTATTTTTAGGTTTATTTATTTATTTATTTATTTATTTATTTATTTATTTATTTATTTATTTATTTATTTGCCAATCACAGGGCTTGAACTCAGGTCGTGGAAACTCTGCCTCAGCTAACATCACCCTAGGCTGGGATGGTGCAACCTCTGGACCCACAGCCCATCCTGGGTTCCTAGGCCTCGGGGCCTGACAGGAAATCAAAATGAAAATGGCATTGACAAAAAAACTGTGAACTGCAGATGGTCAGTAGTTTCTCAGGTTTCCCTTCCTTTCATTGTGACCATTCCCGTGTCCAAGTGACACAGCTGCAACCTGTAGTTCACCTGGCATTGCTGAAGGCTGTCAGGCTGTCAGCGAAGCCATAGGCTAACCTGGACACCTAGGCCCTGAATTTGAATCCCGGTTATGCCACTTACAAAGGGCTAGAGAGCCTACAAAATTATTGCCTGTCCCTAGGAACACCAGAGGAATGTGATCAATGTCATGGTTGGATGAGTAGTTCATGAATCAGTCTAGCATGAAATTAGACCCAATAATCACAGGACACAGATTGATTAAAATTCATAGTTTATTTTGCATTAAAAGACTACTATCGATTAAATAGGGTCCTCACTAAAGACCTGAGAATCCGTAGGAATGTAGTATATATCATTGAATATCAGATAGACATTTCTGACAGTATCTAAATATCTAAATTTATATTTATTTATATACCATCATCTGCATAGAGAGTTATTGCTATTTTGGCCAAACCTGGGGCTTAATCCCAGATACTGGGATCCACTTGGCAGTTGAACGGGCTAGCGGCTGCCATGATGACACTCACCCTTAGTCTAGGTCCCATCATTGCCAAAAGTTTCTTCCTGGTGTAATATTCCATGTGTGACACCTGTTTTCCTTTTCTGTGCAAGTACTGGGTGTCAGGTATGATGTACATAATATATCTGCAAAGCCACATGCTATGGAATAGATTGGAATAAATATAATAAATGTTATAGGTGCACTCACAGTCCATAAAATAAATGCTAAATCGATCTATCAATAATGAAATATAATGAATCACTCCAACAAACATGATATAGACTGAATATATAGATGTAAGTATAAATCATATATTTAAAATGTCTATAAATGTTACGTTTTTCGGGCTGGTGCTTGAATTTAGGTCTAGGGAGGAGATGAGAAGTTAATGCATGATTCTCATAGGAAATGATATGCAAGATCTTTGGCACAATGATTATTTTTAATTAAGACTTCATGAAGTGTGACAATAATACTTACATTCAGGAAATTGAGGCATTGGGAAAGATCCAAGAATTGGTACTCACATGGTAGATAAGATTCCAACACAGTTCGCCACATCTCCTACTCTGTACAAATAGGTATTTATTAGCACAGAAGTTTCAGCATATGAATGGATGAATATCATGCACCAGCCCCACTCCAGGGCTCAAGCTCAAGTTCTGGAAATGGCCTAGCACCTTAGTGGCTCACAGGCTGATATGCTCACCTTGACCCATTCATCAATTTTGCCTGCTAGGCCCTGAGTTCAAATCCCAGTACTGCCAAAAGATTCATCCTGATGTGAGAAGTTTTCCTGTCCTGTGAAAGTCCTGCACCTAAGTGAGGATGGAGAATGCTATATAGCCATGGGAATAGGTTGTCATCCATGGCAGCACAGATATACCTGTCACAATACTCAATAAAATACACAATATATCCATGAATAAGACTCGAAAAAAAAAAAAACTACACTGAATGGAAGATGCATACCACAACTGTATGTAAATAAAGATCTTATGTTTAAAAGAGATGAGCTTGTTATTTTGTCCAGTGCTGGGGCTTCAAATCAGGCCCTGGACAAGGCCTGACATTCTAGTCTTCAAGGATGGTGAGCTTCCCCTTCCCCCACAGTGCAATGGAGTTAACCAGACCTGAGTTCAAATGACAGCACTGACAAAACTTTCATCCTGATGTCAGAAGCCAGTCGTTGCACCTGTTTTCCTCTCATGTGGAAGTCCTGGGTCTCAGCTAGGATGGAGAATGTATGCATAGACAACCCTTTAACCGTGGGAACAGGTCATCATCCATGTCAGCACAGTTATATCTGTCACCATACTCAGTAAAATACACAATACCTCCATGAATTAGACACAAAATAAGAAGGAGTGCACTGAATGCAAGATGCTGTCCACACATATATGTCAATACAGATCCTGTGTTTCAAGGATGAATCTATGCCTATCCTGGCCCTCTCTGGGGCTCGATGCCAGGTCCTGGGAATGGCCTACCTCCTCAGTTGCTCACAGGCCCATGTTCTCTCTTTGACCCTTTTGCCAATTGGTCTGCTGGGTTCTGAGTTCAAATCACAACAGTACGGAAACATGAATCATGATATGAGAAGCCCATCGATCCACCTGCTTTCCTGTCCTGTGAAAGTCCTAGGTCTCAGCTAGGATGGAGAAAGCATAAGCAACTCCATGGACATGGGAATTGGTTGCCATCCATGTCAGTATAGTTATATCTGTCATCATACTCAATAAAATACAAAATGCATCCTTGACCAAGACACACACTGAAAGCATGAGGCATTCCACACATGTATGTAAATAGAGATCCCATGTGTGAAATAGGTGGGCATATGATTTTTGCTAGTGTTGGGGCTTCAGTTCAGGCCCTGGGAGCAGGTCTGACCTTGTAGTATTCAAGGATGGTGATCTTCCCCTTCCCCCACAGTGCAACAGAGTTACCCAGACCTGAATTCAAATCCCAGCTCTGGCAGTAAAATGGCATGAATTCTGAGCGACAGTGCTTCATTCATAATTATTTATTTATTTATTTTTATTATTATTAATTTTTTTTTGCCAAACCTGGGCCTTGAACTCAAGTCGAGACAACATTGCCTTTGCTGCAATCATCCTAGGCTGCAGCCTCTGGACCCACAGCCCATCCTCGGATCCTAGGACCCCAGGGCTTGCAGGAAAGAAAAAATGACCAGAAGGGGAAAAAAGTAGCCAGAATTTCCACCTCATGCTTTTAAATGTATTTTCCTTTGCATAGTGACCATGTTGGTTTGAACCCGTTGGCCTACAGAGTGAAGGTGACCTGGCATGGCTGAAGGCCTGCTGGCTATCGGGGAAGTCACAGCCAACCATGCAACGGAGGCCACGGGTTGGAATCCCGGTCAAACCCCCTACATTGTGGGAATGGTGGAAGATCCTGAAATACTCGTTTCCCGACCTAGGAAGTGTGAAATGTGATCATCTCATCCTTGAATGAGTAGTTCCTGCAAGATGCGAGTAGGAAATGATAGGCAAGACTCATGGGCTATCCATTTTTTTTTATGAAGAGTAGATGAAGCGTGACCATAATCATCACAGTCATGAAATGGAGGCATTGGTGAAGATCTGAGAATTGGTAGTCACAGGGTAAATTGGATTCCATCACAGGTCGCCATCTCTCCTACTCTATACAAATATGTACTTATTTGCATACTACCTTCAGCTTATAAGTGGACGACGATTGTGCCCCCCTTCACTCCAGGCCTCGATCTCAGGTCCTGGGAAGGGCCTAGCTCCTTAGTGGCTCACAGGCTGGTGTGCTCAGGTGGAACCATTCACCTATTGGGCCTGCAAGGCACCAAGTTCAGATACCAGCAGTGCCAAAAGATTCATCCTGATGTCTGAAGCCAATCATTGCCCTGTTTTCCTTTCCTGTGTGAGTTCTGGGTCTCCTTTAAGATGGAGAATGCATGGGCAACCCTGTAGCCATAGGAATAGGTTGTCATCCATGCCAACCCAGTTATACCTGTCATCATATACTCAAGAACATACTAAATACATCCATGCATAGCACACAAAATAGACAGGATAACTAACCTCAATGCAGGAGGAAGTCCAAACACGGATGTGAATAGACATCCCATGTTTCAATGATGCATTGACGATTATTGTGTCCTCCCTAGGGCTAGATCTCAGTTCCTGGGAAAGGCCCAGCTCCTTAGCTGTTCACAGGCTGGTGTGCTCACATGGACCCATTGGGCACTTGGGCCTCCTAGACCCCAAGTTCGAATCCCAGCACTGCCAAAAATTCACCTTGATGTGAGAAACCAGTCATTGCACCTGTTTGTCTGTACTGTGCAAGTTCTGGGTCTCAGCTAGGATGGAGAATGCATAGGCAACTCTAGACTCATGGGAATAGGTTGTCATCCAGGTCACCACAGTTGTATCTGTCATCCTATACTCAGTAAAATACAGAATACGTCATGAATAAGACACCATGTAAAAACAATGACTACACCAAACCCAAGATGCTGCCCACCCATGTATGGAAATAGAGATCCTCTGTTTTAATTATGAATTGATGACTATTAAGGCCCCCACTGGGGCTCAATCTCAGATCCCAGGAAGGGCATATCAACTTAGTGGCTCACAGGCTGGTGTGCTCATCTTGACCCATCCACCACTTGGGCCTGTTAGGCCTTGAGTTCAAATCCCAACCCTACCAAAAGATTCATCCTGATGTGAGAAGCCCATCGTTGCACCTGTTTTCCTGTGCTGTGAAAGTCCTGGGTCTCAGCTAGGATGGAGTATGCTATATAGGGAACTCTATACTCATGGTTGCCAGCCATGTCAGCATAGTTATATCTGTAATCATACCCAATAAAATACATAATGCATCGCTGACTATGCCACACAATAAAATAACTACACTGAACCCATGATGCATGCCACACATGTATGTAAATAGAGATCATCTGTGTAAATTTTGAATTTATATCAATAATGACCCCCAGCAGGGCTCAATCTCAGATCCCAGGAACAACCTAACCCCCTAGTGGCTCACGGGCGGGTGTACTCACCATGATCCATTCACCATTTGGGCCTGTTAGATATTGAGTTAAAATCCCAGCACTGCCAAAAGATGAATACTGATGTCTGAATCCAATCAATCCTCCACTTTTTCTGTTCTATGAAAGTCCTGGGACTCAGCTAGGATGGAGCATGCTATATAGGCAATTCAACCACCATGGGAACAGGTTGACATCCATGTCAGCACAGTTGTAGCTGTCAGCATACTCAGTAAAATACACAATACTTCCACGAATTAGACACAAGTTAAGGAGAAGTACACCGAATGCAAGATGCTGTCCACACATGTATATCAATAGAGATCCCATGTATAAATTATGAATTTATGACTATCCTGGCCCTCCCTGGTGCTTAATGTCAGGTTCTGGGAATGGTCTAGCTCCTCAGTTGCTCACAGGCCAGTGTCCTCACCTTGACCCTTACACCAATTTAGCCTGTTAGGATCTGAGTTCAAATCACAACACTGTCAAAACATCAATCCTGATGTGAGCAGTACATGAGTCCACCTGTTTTCCTGTCCTGTGAAAATCCTGGGTCTCATCTAGGATGGACAAGGCATAGGAAACTCTATAGACATGGGAATAGGTTGTCATCCATGTTAGCAAAGTTAAATCTGTTATCATACTCAATAAAATACAAATGCTTTCTTGACTAAGACAGAATAAAATGAATAACTACACAGAAATCATGATGCATTCCACACATGTATGTAAATAGAGATCCTATGTGTAAAATAAGTGGGCATATGATTTTTGCCAGTGTTGGGGCTTCAAATTCTGGCACTGGGAGCAGGCCTGACCTTTTAGTCTTCAAGGATGGTGAGCTGCCCCCTCCTTCACAGCGCAACAGAGTTACTCAGACCTGAATTCAAAACCCAGCTCTGGCAGTAAAATGGCGCAAATTCTGAGCGGGGGTGCTTCATTCATAATTTTTTAATTTTTAATTTTTTTCCATACCCAGGGCTTGAACTCAAGTTTTGGCAATTCTGTCTCAGCTCTGATCATCCTAGGATTCAGCCTCTGGACCCACAGCCCATCCTTGGATCCTAGGACCCCAGGGCTTGCAGGAAAAAAACAAACAAACAAACAAAATGGACATGAGAAGAAAAAAGTGGCAGGAAGTTCCACCTGATGCTTTTTTGTTTATTTTCCTTTGCATGGTGACCTTGCTGGGTCTGAACCTGGTGGCCTGCAGATTGAAGGTGACTTGGCGTGGCTGAAGGCCTGTTGGATATCAGAGGAGCCCCAGGCTGACCAGGCAACAGACACCCCAATTTCAAATCCTGGACAGCCCCCCTACATTGAGGGAATGGCGGGAGATCCTGAAATACTTGTTTCCGGACCTAGGAAGAGTCATGGAATGTGATTGAATGAGTAGTTCCTGCAGGATGCGAGTAGGAAATGGTAGGCAAGACTCATGGGGTATCGATTATTGTTCATGAAGAGTTGATGAAGCATGAACATAATCATCACAGTCATGAAATAGACGCATAGTGGAAGATCCAACCATTGGTAGTCACAGGGTAGATTGGATTTCATCACAGTTCGCCATCTTTCCTACTCTGTACAAATATGTACTTATTTGCATAATATCTTGAGCTTATAAATGGATGACTATTGTGCTCCCCAGGACCTCCACCCTGGGGCTGGCCTAGCTCCTTAGTGGCTCACAGGCTGGTGTGCTTACGTGGACCCAAACACCTATTGGGCCTACTAGGCCCTAATTTCTGATCCTTGCAGTGCCAAAAGATTCATCCTAATGTGACAAGCCAGTGTTTACACCTATTTTCTTTTCTTGTGGGAGTCCTTGGTCTCAGCTAGGATGGAGAATGCATGGGCCACCTTGTAGCCATAGGAATAGGTTGTCATCGATGTCAGCCCAGTTATACCTGTCATCATATACTCAAGAACATACTAAATACATCCATGCATAGCACACAAAATAGAGAGAATAACTACACTCATTGCATGAGGCAGTCCACACATGGATATGAATAGACATCCCATGTTTCAATGATGCATTGACGATTATTGTGTCCTCCCTAGGGCTAGATCTCAGTTCCTGGGAAAGGCCCAGCTCCTTAGTTGTTCACAGGCTGGTGTGCTCACATGGACCCATTGGGCACTTGGGCCTCCTAGACCCCAAGTTCGAATCCCAGCACAGCCAAAAATTCACCCTGATGTGAGAAACCAGTCATTGCACCTGTTCTTCTGTGCTGTGCAAGTTCTGGGTCTCAGCTAGGATGGAGAATGCATAGGCAACTCTAGACTCATGGGAATAGGTTGTCATTCAGGTCACCACAGTTGTATCTGTCATCCTATACTCAGTAAAATACAGAATACGTCATGAATAAGACACCATGTAAAGACAATGACTACACCGAACCCAAGATGCTGCCCACCCATGTATGGAAATAGAGATCCTCTGTTTTAATTATGAATTGATGACTATTAAGGCCCCCACTGGGGCTCAATCTCAGGTCCCAGGAAGGGCATATCAACTTAGTGGCTCACAGGCTGGTGTGCTCATCTTGACCCATCCACCACTTGGGCCTGCTAGGCCTTGAGTTCAAATCCCAACCCTACCAAAAGATTCATCCTGATGTGAGAAGCCCATTGTTGCCTGTTTTCCTGTGCTGTGAAAGTCCTGGGTCTCAGCTAGGATGGAGAATGCTATATAGGCAACTCTCTACTCATGGGAATCGGTTGGCATCCAGGGCAGCACAGATATCCCTGTTACCAAACTCAATAAAATACACAATACATCCAAGAATAAGACTCAAAATAAAAAAAAAATCTACAATGAATACAAGATGCATACCACCCCAGTATGGAAGTAGAGATATGTTTGAAAGAGTTGGGCTTGTTATTTTGTCCAGTTCTGGGGCTTCAAATCAGGCCTTGGACCAGATCTGACATTCTAGTCTTCAAGCATGGTGAGCTTCCCCTTCCCCCACATTGCAATGGGGTTACCCAGATTTGAGTTCAAATCCCAGCACTGACAAAAGTTTCATCCTGTTGTCAGAAGCCAGTCGTTGCATCTGTTTTCCTCTCGTGTGGAAGTCCTGGGTCTCAGCTAGGATGGAGAATGAATGTATAGGCAACTCTATAACCATGAGAACAGGTTGCCATCCATGTGAGCACATTATATCTGTCACCATACTCAGTAAAATACACAATACCTCCATGAATTTGACACAAGTTAAGGAGAAGTGCACCGAACGCAAGATGCTGTCTACACAAATATATCAATACAGATCTTGTTTCAATTATGAATTTATGCCTATCCTGGCCCTCCCTAGGGCTCGATGTCAGGTCCTGGGAACGGCCTAGCTCCTCAGTTGCTCACAGGCCAGTGTCCTTCCCTTAACATTTTCACCAATTGGGCCTGCTAGGCTTTGAGTTCAAACCCCAACTCTGCCAAAACATGAATGCTTCTTTCAGAAGCCCATTGTTGCACCTGTTTTCCTGTGCTGTGAAGTCCTGGGTCTCAGGTAGGACACAGTATGCTATATAGGCAACTCTATACTCATTGGAATAGATTGCTATCCATGTCAGCACAGTTATATCTGTCATCATATGCAATAAAATACAAAATGCATCCCTGATTAAGACACAAAATAAAAAGAATAACTACACTGAATGCATGATGCATTCCACACATGTATATCAATAGAGGTCCTATGTTTAAATTATGAATTTATGCCTATACTGGCCCTCCCTGGTGCTCAATGTCAGGTTCTGGGAATAGTCTAGCTCCTCAGTTGCTCACAGGCCAGTGTCCTCACCTTGACCCTTTCGCCAATTGGGCCTGCTAGGTTCTGAGTTCAAATTACAACACTACCAAAACATGAATCCTGATGTGAGCAGTATAACAGTTCACTTGCTTTCCTGTCCTGTGAAAGTCCTGGGTCTCATCTAGGATGGACAAGGCACAGGCAACTCTATAGACATGGGAATAGGTTGTCGTGCATGTCAGCACCTTTATATCTGTCATCATACTCAATAAAATACAAAATGCATCTCTGACTAAGACACACAATAAAATAAATAACTACACTGAAAGCATGACTCATTCCACACATGTATGTAAATAGAGATCCTATGTGTAAAATAGGTGGGCATATGATTTTTGCCAGTGTTGGGGCTTCAATTCAGGCACTGGGAGCAGGCCTGAACTTGTAGTCTTCAAGGATGGTGATCTTCCCCTTCCCCCACAGTGCAACAGAGTTACCCAGACTTGAGTTCAAATCCGAGCTCTGGCAGTAAAATGGGGCGAATTCAGAGCTGGGGTGCTTCCTTCATAATATTTTTTAACAGACTCAGATCTTGAACTCAAGTCGTGGCAACTCTACTTCAGTTCCAATCATCCTAGGCTGCAGCCTCTGGATCTACAACCCATCATCAGATTCTAGGACCCCAGGGCTTGCAGGAAAAAAAAAAGCCGCTAGGGGAAAAAAAAAGTGGCAGGAAGTTCCACCTGGCCCTTTTATGTTCATTTTCCTTTGCATGGTGACCATGCTGGGTCCGAACTCAGCGGCCTGCAGAGTGAAGTTGACCTGGAGTGACTGAAGGTCTGCTGGCTCTCGGGGAAGCCTAAGGGCAACGGGGTATTGGAGACCTCAAGGTCGATTCCAGGTTAGTCCCCCTCCATTGAGGGAATGGTGGAAGATCCTGATATACTCGTTTCCGGCACTTGGAAGGGTCGTTGAATTCTCATCTTTGAATGAGTACTTTCTGCAGGATGCACTTAGGAAATTGCCACGGACCAGCTCTGTCGGGACAACTGAGGACACCAAGTGGAGATAACTGGAATAGGTGGGGAGATGGCAAACAGAAAACTCACACACAAGAGGAGTGAGTGCTGAGTGGGATTTATTGCAGAGGATAACAAGCTTTTATAGCAAAAGTCTCCATGAGAAAGGGCAAAAGGTTACACAATCTTGTTGTAAGGCTTCATTCTTGGGTGATTGGTCACCAGCTGGTCACCTGATCTTGTTTTTTGGATGACGAACTATGACGATAGGCACTTGTTTTTGGCTTTACCTCTATTTTTAAGAAATACAATTGGTTTCAATGTTTATCAACTATTAACCATTAACCAGAGCATATGGGCAAGGGCTGAACAGAAAGGCATGAACTCTAGTACTTCATAGTTAGTTTTGTTTAGTTTTGTACTTTATATGTTTCAAATCTTTTTTAAGCAATTTTGCTTCTTTGCCATTCTTTAGAGGGTCCCCAATTTGTGGCCCAAATCATGATATTTAGTATACTTAGTTAAATCTGGCCATATATCAAATTTAAGCTCACAGTGTCTTTTCTGTAACCCGTTCACATAATCATTTACTCTTCTCCATAGAGGCCTTAACTGGCTCATAAGATCTTTCTTATTCCTTCTTTGATAGTAAGCACCAAAGAGGTCTAGATCTAGCAAGTCTCTCAGTAAATGGAAGAGAGTAATAGGAAGTTCTTTCTCCTAAGTAGTTCTCCCAATGATTGCCATCCTTATCATACACACCTGTAAAAGGCTATGGATCTGGGGGAAGTCTCTGGGGTCCTCTAGATAATGGAGGATCCCATCATTTTCCTTTGATAAGCTATTGCTACCTTCCATCTACCGACTTTTTAGGAATCTTATTTAGCTTTTGGTCTACATATCCCTCTACATCTTTCTTATCCACAGGATATCTATATGAGTCTATTGTATATGCTTCAGGATTAAAGGGAAGTCTCCAACAGCCATACACTCTTTCTGCTCTAGCCGTGCCTACAGCTTCTTGTAAATTTCTTACAATTCCTTCTGCTGAAGTGACATCATGAAACCCCCAATACTTTTATATTTACTTATGACTTGTCTACTAGCCTCCATAAGAGGGGCTTTCAGGGTAGCACTTAACTCTGGTGAGTTAGTCATATTCTCAAGACACTCATCGGATGTTGGAGTCGTCAACAAAAGAGCCTTGAATAAGGGAACGTAGAACATGAGTAAGTAGAACAAGCAGCAGGAACAGTAAAAGATTAATAGGCGCTCCTATACAGCGAGGAAAAGGAAAACAGGAACACATCTTTCCCAGGGGCTTGCCAGCCTTTCCAGGAGGTAGGCCTCTTTAAAGCCCCATTCTCAGATCTAAAAGCAGGTTTCCCATGCTAAGCAGACTCCACCAGAGTAGGCGTGGCAGGAAATGATAGGCAAGATTCTTTGTGTATCGATTATTTTCAATGAAGAGTTGATAAAGCTTGACCATAATCATCACAGTCATGAAATGGAGGCATCTGGAAAGATCCAAGAATCGGTAGTCATGGAGTATATTGGATTCCATCACAGGTCACCATCTCTCCTACTGTATACAAATATGCTGACTACCTTCAGCTTATGAATGGATGAGTATTGTGCTTTCCCTCTCCCACTCCTGGGGCTCGATCTCAGGTCCTGGGAAGAGCTTAGTTCCTTATTAGCTCTCAGCATGGTGTCCTCACCTTGACCCTTTCTCCTATTGGGTTTGCTAAGCTCTAAGTTCCAACCCCAACACTGCCAAAAGAGGAATGCAGATGTGAGAATCCAATATGTCCACTTGTTTTCCTGCCCTGTGAAAATTCTGGGTCTCAGCTAGGATGGAGAAGGCTTAAGCAATGCTATAGACATGGGAATTAGTTCTCATCCCTGCCAGCACAGTTATAACTGTCATAATAATCAATAAGATACAAAATGCATCCCTTACTAAGACATAAATAAAAAGAATAACTACATTGAATGCATGATGCATTCCACACATGTATGTAAATAGAGATCCTATGTTTGAATTAGGTGGGCATATGATTTTTGCCAGTGTGGGAGTTTCAATTCAGTCCCTGGAAGCAGACCTGACCTTGTAGTCTTCAAGGAGGGTGAGCTTCTCCTTCACCCATCGTGCTATAGTGTTATCCAGGTCTGAGTTGGAATCCCAGCTGTGGCAGAGAAAATGATGTGAATTCTGAGCTCGGATGGTTTATTATTTTTTTATTTTATTTTTTTGCCACCCAAGCGATTTGAACTCAGTTCATGGCAACTCTGCCTCAGCTTTGATCACTTTAGGCTGGTGGGCTGCCATGGGCACATAGCCGACCCTGTGATCCTAGGCCCTGAAGCCTTGCAGGAGAAAATAAAAACACTCACTGAAAAATAGCCGCAGAATGGATTTTTTACATTTTATTCCTTTGCATGGTGACCAATCTGGGCCTGAATGACAAGGCTACAAGTTTACTTCACTTTGCATTGGCCAAGGCTAGCGGGCTATTGCGGAAGCCACAGGCCCATATGTGAGCGAAGGCCCTAATATTGAATCCTGGTCCTGACACCTACCAGTGGGGAGACTTCCCAAGAGACTTGTTCCTATGCACGGGAATAACGATGGAATATTTGGAAACTCATGATTGAATAAGTTTCTGCGGGCATCATCTAATCTAAAATGGGATGCAATGATCCTAGGATGCTGATTGATCTTAATGAAGGGTTATTAAGCATGAAAACAATACTATTCCTTCAATGGCAGCATAATAAATACCTAAGAGTTGGTAGGAATGTAGTTGATGTCATTGAATCTTAAGTAGATGTCTCTGGAATTCTATACAAATATATATTTATTGGTATACTGCCACCTGCCTATCCATGTATGGCTATTTTGTCCACCCCTGTGGCTCAATCTCAGGGTCTGGGAACTGCCTGGCAGCTTCCTTGGCTAGAGGATGCTGTGTTGAATTGGGTCTGCTAGGTCCTGAGTTCAGATCCCAGCACTGCAAACAACTGGATTGTGGAATAATAAGCCAAGTGTGACATCTGTTTTCCTTTTCTCTGAGAGTCCTGGGTGTCAGACATGATGGAGAACACATCTACAAATTGAGATACTATGTGATGGGATGTCATCAGTATAATAAATGGAATGCATATCTTCACAGTCAATAAATGGTAAATAGTTGAATAAAACAAAAATACAATCAATAACCACAACAAACAGTATATGGACTGAACATCTATAGGTAAATACAAATTCTATCTTTATTTTTTTTTAATATTATTTTATTTTATTTGAGAACATACTGTACAGAGGGGCTACAATTACATGGGCAGGATAATGCATACATTTCTTACCAAGCATTGCAGCCTCCTCCTTTGTTTACCCTTCACATCCCTTCCCAGCCTCCCCCCTCCCCCCACCCAATTATACCCCCCCACCGACATTGTAAAGCTGGTTTTGACATGACATTTTGTACTTCTCATTGTTGCAACAGGTCCACCTGAATCCTTAAACGACTTGTTTGCCCCCATCTCCTCCACATGTTATACTGACATCAAATATAGTGAAAGCGGGGGTTACACTGTGGGGGAGGGACATACAAAGCAACAAAGAAATAATCTTATAAATGCGTTAGAAACATATGCATGAAAGAAACGAAAACATTAAAATACATATTTAAGGCTTCATTTTCCTAACATCACATTATCTGACCTTTTCTGCTTGACTCATACCTATACTAGATATTGCAAATAAGGGAAACCATGGGACCTATGCTTCTTTGGGCCTGGCTTACTTCACTTAATATAATTTTTTCCAAGCCTTTCCATTTCCTAACAAATGGGGAAATGTCATTCTTTCTGATGGAGGCATAGAATTCCATTGTGTATATATACCACATTTTCAAGATCCATTCATCTACTGAGGGGCATCTGGGTTGGTTCCATATCTTAGCTATGGTAAATAATGCTGCAATAAACATAGTTGTGCTGGTAGCTTTAGTGTGGTCTTGTTTGTAAACATTTGGGTAAATGCCCAAAAGTAGGATTGCTGGATCATAGGGGAGATCTATGTGAAGTCTTTTGAGGAACCTCCATACTGCTTTCCAAAGTGGTTGAACAAGTTTACATTCCCACCAACAATGAAGTAAGGTTCCCTTCTGTCCACACCCCCTCCAGCATCTGTTGTTGTTAGAGTTCTTGATTTTTGCTGTTCTAACTGGAGTGAGGTGATATCTCAATGTTGTTTTGATTTGCATTTCTTTTATGGCTAGGGATGTTGAACATTTCTTCATGTGTCTATTGGCCATCCTTCTTTCTTCTTCAGAGAAGCTTCTCTTTAAGTCTTTCGCCCACTTATTTATTGGGCAGTTGTTTCTTTGAGGATTTGTTGTTGGGTGGTTTAATTTTTTGAGTTCCAAGGATATTTTAGATATGAGACCCTTGTCCGTTGTATGGCTAGTAAAGATCTTCTCCCAATCGGTGGGCTTTCTATTGATCTTGCTAGCTATGTCATTTGCCCTGCAGAAGCTCTGCAACTGTATGCAATCCCATTTGTCCAACCTTTCTTTGATTTGTTGTGCTTCCGGGTCTCTATTCAGAAAATTTCGGCCTGAGCCAAGGAGACCTAAGGTTTCTCCTATTCCATCCTGTAATGTTTTCAGAGTGTCTGCTTTGAGTTCAAGGTCTTTGATCCATTTGGGGTTGATTCTGGTGCAGGGTGATATATAAGGATCTAGCTTTAGTTTTCTACATGTAGTTAACCAATTTTGCCAGCACCATTTACTGAAGAGGCTGTCTTTCTTCCATTCTATTGTTTTAGCTTCCTTATCGAAGATTAGATGGCTATAGGTCTGTAGGTTCATTTCTGGGTTTTCAATTCTATTCCATTGGTCCTGAGGTCACAAATTCTATCTTTATAATGAATATAAATAGTATGTTTTCCAGGGCTGGGGCTTGAATTCAGGCCTAGGGACCAGGCCCGACTTTCTTGTCTTCAAGCATGGTGAACTTCCACAGTGCTACAGAGTTACTCAGACCCTGAGTTCAAATCCAAAGCCTGGTAGAAAAAAACAGCGTGAATTGCAAGCCAGGGAGCTATTTTTATTTATTTATTTATTTTGAGAAACAAGGTCTTAAACTCAGGTTATGGCAACTCTGACTCAGCTTCCATCATCCTACGCTGGGGTGCAGCCACTGGAGCCAGAGCAGATACTAGGATCCTAGATCTCCAAACCTTGCAAGTGGGAAAAATATGCACAGAGTAAAAGTGACAGAGGCGGGCGCCGGTGGCTCACAACTGTAATCCAAGCTACACAAGAGGCTGAGATCTGAGGATCACAGTTCAAAGCCAGCCCTGGCGGGAAAGTCCATGAGAATCTTATCTCCAGTAAACCACTAGAAACCCGGAAGTAGCGCTGTGACTCAAGCGGTAGAGTGCTCGCCTTGAGCTGAAGAGCACAGGGACAATACCCATGCCCAGAATTCAAACCCTATGACCGACCAAAAAAAAAAAAATGTTGCATGAATGCATTTTTACATTTTCTTCCTTTGCACCATGAACATCTGGGTCTGAATGACAGAGATCCAAAGGGTACTTCATCTTGCATTGCTGAAGGCTGGCGGGCTATTGGGGAAGCCATAGTCCCGCAAAGGAACATAGGTCTAGAGTTCGAATCCCAGTCATGCCACTTTCAGATAGTGGAAGATCCTAAGAGACTCATTCCCATCCATCGGAATAACGATGGAATGTTATGAATGTACAGTTGAATGAGCTAATCGTGAATGCTACTCGTATAAAATTAGACATCATAATTTCAGTAGACTGATTTTATTTAATATGAAACATTAAAAGAATACTATTTCTTACAGGGATACAATAATTTCAGGACCTTGATTTACTTAATAGTTTATTAAGGATTAAAACAATAACATTAATTACATGGAGGCATAATAAATACCCAAGAATTGGTAGAAATGTAGTATATATAACTGAATAATGTATCGACATCTCTGGCACTCTGTAAAGATATATATTTATTAGCATAATACCATCTACATGTCAATCTGTTCTTATTTTGTCAACCCTAGGGGCTCGATCTCAGATGCTGGGAATTGCCTGTAAGCTCAATTTGTCCCGGATGGCGTGCTGACACTCACCCATTCATAAATTTGGCCTTGTAGGCTTTGAGTTCAGACACCAGCACTCCCAAACAATGAATCATGGAGTAAGAAGCTGATGGTAACATGTTTTCTTTTTCTGTGAAAGTCCTGGGTGTCAGGTATGAAGTGGAATACATATGCAGACCTATATCCTATGTAATCAATGTAATCAATGCTCTATGTGCCATAATACTCAATAAAATAAATGGCCAATACATGAATAAAACAAAAAATAAAATGAATAACTACACTGAACGCAATAAAGAGTCAACATATGTATGTAAATATAAATAATGTATATAAAATATACATGAAAAAGATGTTTTCTAGTGCTGGGGATCGATTTCAGGCCTAAGGAACAGACTTGAATTTCTTGACTTCTCAGAGGTGAGCTTCTCCTTCCCACACAGTGCAACAGAGTTACCCAGACCATGAGTTCCAATCCCAGTCCTGGCAGAAAAAATGGCACCTTCATTCTATGTGACACCCAATTCTTAGATATTTCATTATGCCTCCATTTAATGTATATGATTGTTTAAATACTTCATGAAGTATTACTTAAAATCGATCAGAGTCCTAGGATATAATTGTGTATAATTTTATCCTAGAATCGTTCAAGAACTGCCCATTCATTCATGACATATATCACTTTCCATTGGTATTCATATGGATAGGAATGAGTTTCTTAGGATCTCCTGCCATTTGGAGGTGGCAGGAACAGGATTCAAACTGTGGGCTCCAGCTCCCACCATTCAATCTGCAGGATAGGGAACTCACAGGTCTGTCCAACAACATCAGCAAGACCAATGATTAGGCAGGCACCAATGGCTCTCAGCCGTCCTCCTTAATACTTACAAGTCTGTGATAGGAGGATGATGGTCAAAGTCACCCTAGGCAGGAAAGTCCTTGAGACCCCTGTCCAACATCAGTACCAACAAAGCCAGAAGTAGAGCCATGTGGCTCCAGAGGTTGAGGGCTAGCCTTGAGCAAAAGCAGCTCACAGACTGTGCCCAGATCCTGAGTTTAAGGTCCAGGACTGGCAACAAACAGACATACAGAACAATCTGTGCAGCCATCCAGCTAAAGCAGGTCACCTTCTTGTCCCCATCTGGATTAGACAGACTTTCCTGGGAAAGCGGCTGCTCTCATCTTGACTCCGCCCATTTTGCCTGCATCACAGTATTCTGGTCACACCCCCATTCTTTTTTTTTAATTTTTATCTTATTTTATTTTATTTTTTTGTGAACACACTGTACAGAGGGGTTACAATTACATGGGCAGGATAATGCATACATTTCTTATCAAGCATTGACGCCTCCTCCTTTGTTTACCCTTCACATCCCTTCCCAACCCCTCCACCCAATCA
>NW_027203210.1:0-96707 GCF_024711535.1 Dipodomys merriami | reverse complement strand
ATAGGAACAACACGAGACCTGGAACACTAAAAGGAATTGTGGCTCTGCCATGTACTATCTTTGGGCCATCCATATAACTAATTCAGTTTCATCCTGGTAAAATGAGACTCAGAACAAAATTCTAGGGTGTTGAATGAAAAATACACAATATGTTTTACAAGATAAAATATACAACATACTCAATTTTCTCTGTGGAACAAAAAAAGGAATATATGCCCTATTTCAAAATATACCTTATAGTATAGTGGGGGGATCCAGATGGGAGACTTGCTTGGTGAAAAGATAGTGAAAAATTATTTCATGAAGCAGAAATAATCTTTACCCTTGAGTGTGCCAAGATTCCCCTTCAAATGCCAATGCAAAAATTTCAGCTAGGCACTATTCACAATCAATAGCCAAGATATAGAAACAACCCAGATGCAGAGAAATGGATGGAACTAAAATGAATCAGTGTGAGTGAGGTAAGACAAGAGCAGAAAGACAAATAGCACATGTTCTTCCTGATATGAGGATGTTAAAATCCAAAACGCAAGGAAATACGACAAAGTAAACAGGACTCAAGAAACAAAGGACATCTACTTAATCTGCCATATAATTTCTAAATGACTCCATGTTCTTGACCTCATATGGGGTATATATGTGCACACATCTAAGGGAAGCTAGGAGGAGGGCATGGAATCAGAGGGAAACAGGTGAAAAAATACAACAGAGGAACCCATCAGCTACACTGGGCATTGATGAAAATGAACTAAAGAACTCAAGGGAGGGAGGGATGAGAGGGAAAGAGGGAACAGCTAACACTAAGCAAAAGGAAAGAAATATATTTATCACCCAAAGCAGAAGAAATATTGTCAAAGCTCATAGAATTCACAAACTTTATAGACCAAGATAATGACAATTTGCCTTGCAAAGGTTAAAATGTGTTTGTGATTTTAACAAAATATCACTATCCTACAGTACTATGAAATTTGTGACATTTATATAATCACTTAATCTCACTAAAAATTATTATTAAAAAATTTTCAGGGTAGTGGCACTGTAGCTCAAGTGGTAGAAAACTCTCCTTGAGCTGAAGAGCTGAGGGACAGTGCCCAGGCCCAAAGTTCAAGCCCCATGACTGACAAAAAAAAAAAAAATTCAGCTAGGAAAGATTCCAGAAGAAAATGCCAGACAATAAAGGTAAATTTTCAGAAAGACCAAAGCAATGTCCATCATCTTTATACCTCTGCAAATGACTTATAACCAACTTCTGAATACTGGAATATGATGACTTTAACAGCACCTTTACAGTTAGCTGGTTCACCAAAAGGGGCTGAAGTTCAGCACTACAATGTAAAAGGATGTTTTAGTCATTTCTCCATCTAAAATCTGTACACATTGCTTAAAATCATAGATTTCAAAGAAAAAAACAAGATTTTGGAACAAAGTAAAACTACTCCCAACAAAAATAAAACTTTCTTAAAAAAATACAACTTTCTTTTGTATACAAAAAGAAACAAAAAAATAACCCTAACACACTTAAGTACACATGAGGATACACTGCATATTAAAAAGGACTTGGCTTAGTAAGGCAAAGGGCAATGCTCACTAAGCCATATTGTACCAATGTAAGCATTTAGGAAAAGGATGGCAGAGGTTTCCACAAAGCACCATGGAAATCACATCTGAAACACGGGAGGGAATAAATGAAAACCATAAAAAATAATTCCAGAAGTAAATACAGATTAACCTTTTCATGCGCTTAAGATGGGGAAAGTTCTAAGATACCAAAAAGAAAAAGTTTAGTTTGGCAACATAAAAACTAAAATTTCTGTACAAAATGATCACATTAACCCAAAAGGGTGTATCAAAAAACCTGGAGATCTATACTCCTAATACTCTTTTTATACCAGAATTTTCTATTTCATTTGGACAAATGAATTATTCATTTTTATTTACTTTTAAAATCAATTGATTTAAAAAGGGGAGAGAGAGGTGAAACAGGGCATCAGTGGCTCATGCCTATAATCCTAGCTACTCAGGAGGTTGATATCTAAGGATTGTGATTCAAAGACAGCCCAGACAGGGCTGGGCTCAGTGGTAGAGTGCTTGCCTTGCATGCATGAGGCCCTGGGTTGGATTCCTCAGCATTACATAAGCAGAAAAGGCCTGAAGTGTCGCTGTGGCTCAAGTGGTAGAGTGCTAGCCTTGAGCTGAAGAGCTCAGGGACAGAGCCTAGGCCCAGAGTTCAGGCTCCAGTACAGAAAAAAAAAGACAGCCCAAACAGAGAAGTCTCTGTGAGAGTCTTATTTCCAGTTAACCACTCAAAAAACTGGAAGCAGGGATGTGGCTCAAAGTGGTAGAGCGAAAAGATCTTAAGGACAGCACATAGGCCCTGAGTTCAAGCCCTACAACCAATCGGGGGAGAAGGGAGGAAAAGGAAGAGTTTATTACCTTGCCTTCCCCCACAACAGCAAGTGCATAAATTCATCCTGTACTGATGTGGTTATGTTCTTTTCCTAGATAAAATAAAAAGAAATATGTGGTACATGTTTTGCAGCTTATAAAGTACATCTACTCACTGTTCTTTCCTCTGTCTTCTCTCAAGCCCTTATATACAGGAAATATCTGAGGTTCAGTGACTGGAGACAACCAGTCAGCTGTTTCAATAGCTTCCTCATTCCCAAAGCACACCCACTGCATTAAGTTGTTCCAATGGTGGAAGAGTCAGCTATGGATCTGATATGGTTTGTCCCCCAACGGTTCATGTATTATGATGCTGCTGAGGTAGTGGAATCTTTAAGAGGTAAGGCATACTGGGAGGTGGTTAGGTCACTGAGGGTGCTGCTATGTGAAGAAAATGTAGTTCTCATAGGAACCTGGTTAGATCCTGCAGAGTGAGTTATTCTAAAAGAGCAAGACCACCCTTCTCCACTTTCTGGTTCCTGCGTCACAAAGTGATCCCTCTGCCAAGATGCCATCTCCCAGAGGAAGAAAATAACAGAGCCACACAATCTGGGACTTCTAGTCTACAAAACTGGAAGATACATAAACCTCTTTTCTGTATACATTACCCAAGTTCAGGTACTTTGTTATAGTAACAAAACCTAATATAGACTCCTTTTTGCAAATATTTTCTGTGAAAATAGTCATTAGGCCAAGCTGTCTGAAGAAATTATGGTCTTAATATTTCATAAATTAAACTGACCTTTCTCATATAGCATATAAAGCAAATAGACTTTTAAACTCTTTCCACAGGAAATATCAGTTACATTACCTGCACAAACTTAGTGAGACGAGAATCCATCTGCATCAGTATTTCTTCCCATACTTCACACATACATGTCAGTGACAAATTTATATACTATTAGCAAAAAGAAAAAAATATTTTAAACCCACATTCTACCTAATATGTGCTATTTAAGGTCACAAAAAATCCAGAACTTACTTTCAACCACCCTAATTAACTTAGTTAAGCCAAAGGAAAAGAGAAGACCATAGCTAACCTTTGGTAACTTCTTTTTTTTTTTTTTCCAATTGTGGGGCTTGAACTTGTGGTCTGGGGACTGTCCCTGAGCTCTTTTGCTCAAGGCTAGCTCCTTACCACCTTGAACCACAGTGCTACCTCCTATTTTCTGGTGGTTAAATGGAGCTAAAAGTCTCATAGACTTTACTGCCTGGGCTGGCCTTGAACCATGATCCTAAGATCTGAGCCTCTTAAGTAGCTAGGATTACAGGTGTAAGCCACCAGGGTCTAACTGTTTGGTAACAACTATTTTTACCAAAGAATCAATGATTCTTAGAACTTTAGAAAGGAACTTTTTTTATACTTAAATTTTATTGTAAAGGTAATATACAGAGGGGTTACAGTTACATAAGAAAGGTAATGAGTACATTTCTTTTTTGCACAGTGTTACCCCTTCCTTCATTTCAAAAGAACATTTCTATACCTAGTAAAACAAACATCTTTTACATTTTATTATTTAAGCTGTGTTTTATTACACTGTCAAAATGTTAATTTGTTCAACTATTAAACTGTCAGAGGACCCTTAAAAGATTTCGACACCTAGTTACATTTGCCATCAAGTAAATTAATGGCTGTGGTAGAACAATAATGAAAAAAATGGCCTGAATTCTTTACAGTTCTTCTATCCTGACTTATTCTCCTCACCTTGCACCTGGCTGCCCTATAACTTGCTCTAACTGAACATAGCAGAAAAAACACTGCTGAGGCCAGGGCTTTCAAGTTGTTTATACATCTTGACTTGCACTTTTTTTTGAGGGGACGGAGAGGGAGACAGGATCTTGTTATATAGCCCAAGCTTGCTATATAACTCAAGTTGATATTATAATACTCTTGCCTGAGCCTCCCAATTGCTGGATTATAGAAGTGTCCCACCAACCACAGTTCAACTTACACTCTTATTTATTTAATTTTTTGCTAGTCCTGAGCTTGAACTTGGCCTGGGCAACTGTCCCTGAGCTTCTTTTGTTCAAGACTATCACTCTGCCACTTAAGCCACTGCTCCAGTTCTAGCCTTTTTTGTGTACATGGTACTGAGGAATCGAACCCAGGGTTTCATGCATGTGAGGCAAGCATTCTACCACTGAGACACATTCCCATCCCTCAATGTGTACTCTTGAAACCTTTGCTGCCACTACCCTAGAAACAGCACAGGACTAGCTGGCTAGAAGATGAGGGATGCAGGGCAGAGGCAAAGCCACTTCAGCCAGGGACACATATCAGCTTGCATGATCAAGCTGGGTGATATGAGCCATACCAGGTACAGATCACCACAACTTTCTGGCTGAGTTTAGTCCAAACTGCTAACCTACAAAATTATCTACTAATTTGGGGTATCTTTGTTATGATCAAAACCTAAAATCATAAAAAGACTATTTTATTTGCAATAAAGTATAAGTAACATTAACAGGAACATTTAAAAGATTGACTATTTTTTCCCTTTCATTTGGAGGTGATAGGATTGGATGAGTAGATTAATTAAATTACTTTTTCTGGCTTTAATAAATATTGTAAGATTAGCAGAATAGACATCCAACTGACGTCAGTTTTAAAAAATAAAATTACAAATGTTACAGTAGATACTACTAGAAAGCAAGTGATGAATAAATACCTGCAACAGAGCTGAAATGTGAATAAACTTCCTGGCCATCTGAGTTACTTCATGTAAGAAGGAGTAGAGCAGATTGGTTTCAAGCTGAAAAACAAGAATAAATTGAGTCATAATCAGATGTATTTACTTTTTTAAAGATAAATTGTTCCTGTAAAACACACACACACACACACACACATACACACACATGTGCATG
This sequence comes from Dipodomys merriami, assembly GCF_024711535.1. NCBI lineage: Eukaryota > Metazoa > Chordata > Mammalia > Rodentia > Heteromyidae > Dipodomys > Dipodomys merriami. The sequence goes on along the minus strand of NW_027203210.1, from coordinate 91,397 downwards.
CGCACACGTGTGCATCCTCTAACTTAAAGAGGAGCAAAGATGTAACTAAGTATCAGGAAGACCAAATCATAATTCTGTCCCCTTTGAAACATAACCAAGTTGGAGGCATCAGAACCAAGGGAAGGCATCAAAAGGCATTAAAATACTACTGGTAAAAACAAAGAAAATATCCCTTACCAGTTGTATCGCACAGAAGTTGTCATTAAAAAAAAATCTATTACTAGCTGGGAATGTTGCTTAGTTGTAGAGTGCTTGCTTAGCATGCATGAAGCCCTAGATTTGATTCCTCAGTACCACATAAACAGAAAAAGCCAAAAATGGCACTGTAGCTCAAGTAGTAGAATGTCAGCCTTGAGCAAAAGAAGCTCAGGGACAGTGCCCAAGCCCTGAGTTCAAGCCCCAGGACAAAAAAAAAAAAAAAAAAAAAAAACAAAAAAAAAAACTTTTACAAATTTCACAGAAAAAAAAGAGCTGCTCTATTATAGCACAAATACAGCCTGGTGATCACAGTTGCTCAGCCTTAAGACACAAATGTGTACTACCATTGTTGTGAATTCTATGTCTAGGGTGCTCTGGAACACTGAACAGCATGCTATTGAAGACACTAAGCAGTCCTCACATCTTCTATCCTTTTGTTCTACTTTGTTTGAAAATTCACACATACTTAGGATAAACATATAGGATTTTCAGAGGAAACACTGGGGAAGTTTTCTTGGCAAAGCAAAGGTACAATCTAAATAACAGGAGCCCAAACAGTTTCCTAATCTTATTATGTATGCTACACACAATAAAAGAGCCCTCACCAATACTTAAATGTTTTACACAAAAAGCATGTTTAGAGCCTAATGGTGCACACCTGTAATCCCAACACTTGGGAGGCTAAAGCAGGAGAACCTGAAGTTCTAGGCCAGTCTGGATTACAAAGCAAGCCTTCCTCTCATTAGAAGGAGAAAAAAGGCACAGAACCTGAATGCAGACTGCCTAGTATCACTTTCCAATTATGAGCTTTTGTATGTGTCCAGTACTTTCTTCAGGTATAATAACAGTGCCTATCCATATGTTGTTGTGTTTAAGGCACTAAGGGTTTGGCATATAATAAATGATGAATATCAGCCCTTATTATTACTAATAACTGAGTCCCAAGAAAATGCTCAAAACCAAGTAATTCTGTTATAGGAACCAATTTGTAGATCATCAAAACATTGTTTTTATGTGGAAAATAATAGTACTACAACAGCATTCAATATGTACAATTTAGAAACTCCACGGAGATGTTTTATTTTGCTGCCCATTAGAATACAGTGAGATATAGATACAAACCCACAGAGGTGGGGACCCAGCTCAGTGGTGGACAGCATGCTCGTACGTCCTGTCAACTCTCAGCACCAACCACCCTAAAAAACAACTGAAAAACTAAAACATATTCTTAATCTCTACAATTACATAGCTGAAAGTATGAAACCTTTGAAGCATCACCAGTGGAAACCTCTGCGACCACTGATAATGATTTCAAATCACTTGATAGACACAATGCAAGACAAGTGCCAGCAATCTGCAAAATAATCACACACCCTCATACATGTGGTATCACTGCTAGGGTGCACTTTGTAATACTGGAAGCAACAATTTATACACAACTTTAGAAAGCTGTGACACACACTTCTGGTTTCAGCTATACTCATGTAGCAGGTAAAGGTAGGTAAAGCAGGTAAAGGGCTCCTCCTAGTCACAAAGACCTATAAACATTAAAACTTCTGATCCCAATCCCATCAACAGTTGCACATCAAAGGTTGATGAACAAATTCCCTGAAGGCTATGATATTTTCTACACCTTGGGGAATTGTGAGAGCGAGATGAAAAAGGCTCTGGAGAAGACTGATTTAGCAGTAGTAGGAGACTCAGTACTCAACAAAGAGTGGCTTCCGATAGCTTTCATTAGGCTCCAGTTAAATCACAGTCAAGTGGATCAGATCAATCTTTTCATTAAAGGAAAAAGCATGAGTAATTCCACCAAAAGTTTCTCATCTCTATAGTAATATCATTATTTTAGCTTAAAAAATCCTCTAATTATTTAAAAACAAATTGAAACTGAAAAAATAAAAATAAAACTTACTATGTTATTCTTATTCCATAAGTAAACTAGCCACTATATTTTAAGAGAAATAATACAGGAAACCTAAAAGAAAAACTCACTCCTGTGACTCGAGCAATTTTGAACATCCCATAAGCATAAAGCTCAATAAATCCAGAGCTTCCTCCAAGGACAAGAATATTTAATCTAATAAAAAAATGTAACAAGCAGAGAACCAGTGAACAACACAGATGATTGTGGGTGTTTTTTATATTTGTGGATTTTATTTCTACACTATCTTTAAAAAATAATTAGCATGAACTTATAGTACAAAAGTGTTACACTGTGATATTTACAACATGAATATAATACACTTTGATCAAATTTACTCCTAATCTATATTACTCTTTCTTAACTATCCTTCCTCCCTATCTATTCCTTCCTAAGTTTCTGTAGGGCTTCATGCTGGTATTGTCATACATATATATTCACCTTCCCTCACCATCTCTTTTTCCTTTCTCCCTCCTGCTGGTTCCTCTTCTCTCTTTTAGATGACTGTGGTTTTTTTAGCCAAAATATCAATTGTTACTGCTTTAATCTAATCTGAGTGCTAAAATTCCTCTGTGGGGAAAACTGATACACTAAGCAAACACAGCAACTCTCAATATTCAATCACAGCAGGCCATTTCTTTTGTTTCCAAAGAACAATATATATTTCTTATAGCTAACATTAAGCATTTATAGTAACATAACATACTAATAATTGTATTCACATACAGCCAATAACAAAACAGTTTTATTATGGATATGACACAATGAAGAACTTGGATAATTAAAATTGAAATTTTAAAAATTCTAGTACTATCCCCTTTTACTTATTAAAAACAAGTATACTGCATTACTGCTAACACACGAAACAAAGAACGAGCACACAGTAAAAACAGCAAGACGGTGACATCTATTATTTGAAGACACAGCGTGTCTACAATGAGATAACATAACAAAAGATTTGCTCCTGAAAATTTGGAAATGTTCCTCCAATATGAAAAGTGACTTATTTAAATTAGATTTACCTGACATCTCCCAAGCGTTTAATAATTTCATCAGAATTCTCCTCACTACAATATAAAAATAAATTGAGTCATCTTTCAACCATGTTCTTTCAACTAAAAAAAAACATTATTTTATTTGAAAACAACAAAAAAGTATATTTTACCTAAATATTTTTGAGGTGCTGCTATAATGAGAGAAAGGAGAGACAAAGGTAAAATGATACTCATGAGAGAAGTATGTACCAATATTTAAAGCAGATTAACCTGCAAGATTAAGTCCAAAGAAATACAACTCTGATACTTACTTTTTTGGTAATGTGGGCAGCTTGGGTAAGAGAATGTTTGACTCATCTTCAGCATTATAGAACGATATTAGAACACTAAAAGGAAGGGAAACAGGCATTACACAAACAGTAATAAGTTACTTCTCTTTCTATTAAAAATATATTTTTTAAAGACTCATTCCATAACTTTAAGAAGTAAAGATATACAAGACACCCTGGCTCATGGCTCATGCCTATAATCCTAGCTACTCAGGAGGCTGAAACATGAGTGTCACCGTTCAAAGCAAGCCGGGGCAGGAAACTCAGTGAGACTCTTATCTCCAATAAACCACCAGAAAATGAGAAGTGGTGCTGTGGCTCAAGTGGTAGAGGGCTATCCTTGAGCTAAAGAGCTCAGGAACAGAGCCCAGGCCCAGAGTTGAAGCCCCACAACCAACAACAACAAAAAGTAAAGATATGGCACAGATAGTTTACCTGTCTAATAATCACAAATAAGAAATGATAAAAGCAGAAATTTCTTTTGTTTGTAAAAACAAATGGACCTACTGTTATTCAACAGTTTTCTTGGGCTGGGAAGGTGGCTCAGTGGTAGAGCGCTTGCCTTGCATACATGAGGCCCTGTGTTCGCTTCCTCAGCACCACATAAGCAGAAAAAAAAAGGTCAGAAGTGGCGCAGTGGCTGGAGTGGTAGAGCACTTGCCTTGAGCTGAAGAGCTGAGGGACAGTGCCCAGGCCCAGAGTTCAGGCCCCACAACCAGACCCAAAGCAAAAACAAAAACAGCTTTCTTAGCATAAAATACCTTCGGCCAGGTGCCTGTAATCCTAGCTGCTCAAGAGGCTGAGATCTGAGGACCATGGTTCAAAGCCAGCCTCGGCAGGAAAGTCTGTGGGACTCTTATCTCCCATTAACCACAAGAAAACAGGAAGTGGAGCTGTGCCTCAAAGTAATAGAGCACTAGCCTTCAGCATGAAAGCTTAGGAACAGCACTTAGGCCCTGAGTTCAAGCTCTTATGCCAGATAAAAACAAAAACAAAAACACACACACAAAATCCACCTTTCATATATACTCAGTATTGGGATACTGAAAATATATGATTTTTTAACTCAAATCTAAGAAATTTTGCTACTAAAAGTAACTTTACAGAACAGTGCAATTAATATATCATTTAATTACTGGTTCTATGGCTTACATACATTTGCCATCTGACAAAACAGCAGGTACAAGAGACTATATCATAAACTTTGCAACAGTCTCAGTAGCTGGGATAACAGCATGTGGGTTTATAGGCATGTACTACTGCACTTGGCTTATAAATAGGTTTATTTCCCCTTGTCATTTTCAGATAAGACTGGAAACAGATAAGCTAGCAAATGAAAGAATGGGAATTTAGAAGTATTTTTCACACTTTTACACAAAGTAGCTATCCTGAGTTTCTAGACTTAACAGGAAACAATTCTAAACCATGAGTACCAAGTATTGAGAACACAGTTAGCAAGTAAGTGAGCTGGGATAGGAAGTACAAATATGGTCTGCTTCTCTCACTTTCTAGAAGATTCACTGATTATCTGATAACGGATTAATCACTGTGGATTCATGTATATTTCAAATGCCAGGCTACCACCTTGTTATCTATTTCTTTCAGGCCCTTCATCAAGTTGTCAGTTAACATTCAGGATTTACAAATTTATTTGATATCAAGTTAGTAAAATTTAATCAGTGAGGAGGAGGTGAGGGAAAAAATTATTTTTTTAGGGGGGGGTGGTCGGTAGTGGGGTTTGAACTCTGGGCCTTGAACTCTAGCCGGGGTGCTGTCCCTCAGCTCTTCACCTCAAGGTGAGTGCTCTACCACTTGAGCCACAGGGCCAATTCTGGTTTTGTGGTAGTGAATTGGAGATAAGAGTCTCATGGACTTTCCTGCTCAGGCTGGCTTTGATCTTAGCCTCTTGAATAGCTAGGATTACAGGCGTGAGCCACAGGCTCCCTGCAGAAAAGTAAATTTTTTAATCCTCCCTTCCCCAAATTCAACATCACCCAGATTCACTAGCCCCTCAGTCTACCTTTACTGCAAGCTTTACTTGTCTATACTATTTTGAAAGCATTTTTGGAAATTTTACTTCTAGTAATTAATCTAAGGAGTAATTACACAGAGTTATTTCAAGTACTCAGAATGTTTATACAACATTGCTTATAAAAACCCAAAACTGACAATTACCTAAAACCACCATAGGAGTCATATTTAGTAAATTAGAATATATGAAAGAGTGAATTGCTATGCAGGCATTTAACATTAATGTGATAAATCTATCTCTATTGAGCCAAAAAGAAAAAAATTATGTATGAAAATAGGAAGCATCATTAACTTTAAAAAATTGTATTGTTATTATAAAGGTGATGTACAGAGGGTTTACAGCTCACTGACTTAATAAAAGTACACACATAGATCTCTATTTGAACATATCAAGCAACGTGGAAAACTGTTCACCAAAATAAAAGCAGTTGCTACTTTTCAGTGATAAGCTTTCAAAGAATATTATTTATTTGTTTGTTTATTTATTTATTTATTTTGGGTTCAGTAGTGGGGCCTGAACTCTAGGCCTGGGCGCTGTCCCTTAGCTCTTCAGCTCAAGGCTAGCACTCTACCACTTGAGCCACAGCACCACTTCGGGCTTTTTTCTTTTTGCTTATGTGGTGCTGAGGAATCGAACCCAGGGCCTCATGCTTGCAAGGCAAGTGCTCTGCCACTGAGCCACCTTCCCAGCCCGTCAAAGAATTTTAAGTCCTTACATTTACCTAGATAAAAATTAAGCAATGAAGAATATATATTCACTTTACAAAAGCAATTTGCTTTTTTCTTAGAGTACTAATGATGCAGACAAAGTTGACACTAGGATTTAGTAGTTTACAGAGCTGACTGGATGTGTACCACAGCTCAGAAAAGGACTGTCACTGTGAAACACCTGGCAGAGAAGTTCAGTCATCATAGCCCTACCAGCCACGATAGAAGAGGTAGCAAGAGGCAAAAGACCACACAGAAATGAAAGAACTGGAGTCAAAGCAGGGGGTCCTCATGTGTGACCTACTTATTTACATTATGCATATCTTATTCACACTTATTCATACATATTCATAAGAATGCTTCCGAGCCTGTACAACTACTGCTGAAATATTTTCTGGGTAAAAGGCCATGATGGCATTGATTAGACTGGCAAACGGCAGCTGGTGCTTGACCAAAGGGTAGAGGACAGGAGTATAGAAAGAACAAAGTTAGAGTTTACTGCACTTATCTTTGCCAAGAAGCCACATTTTTCCAAAGAGGTATCTCCAACAGATAGAATTCGAGCTATGAAAAATGTTTAACCATTTAAAAAAATTCCAAAGGACGGGGCTGGGAAGGTGGCTCGGTGGTAGAGTGCTTGCCTTGCATGCCTGAGGCCCTGGGTTCGATTCCTCAGCACCACATAAGCAAAAAAGAAAAAAAGCCAGAAGTGGCACTGTGGCTCAAGTGGTAGAGTGCTAGCCTTGAGCTGAAGAGCTGAGGGACAGCACCCAGGCCCAGAGTTCAGGCCTCACAATTGGAACCCTCCCCCCAAAAAAAGAAATCTAATTTTGCCCAATATTGGATTATGTGACACTTGTTTACAACCAGAATATACACAGATAATCTTTGGTTTTTGTTTGTTTGTTTTTTGGGTCCAGTCAAGGGGCCTGTGACCCAAAGGGGTAGAGTACCACCACAAAAGCTCAGGGACAGTGCCAAGGCCCTGAGTTCAAGCCCCAAGACTGGTGCATATGTGTGTACACACGCATGCGTGCACGCACACACACACACACACATACACACACATACACCATGCTTCCTCTAACACCAGTATTTCTTATTATCATTTTCTATGACCTTAGGAGCATTAACACCTTGGGACTAGCTAGGTAGTGAAATTCTAGGTAAATGAGAGACACCCTCTTCTTTTGACATGTAAGAAAAAGCCACAAAGGGGAGAGGGGAGGGCTGGCACTGTCTCTGGCAATGGAAGACAGGCAGGCGGGAAGGAAAGATCTGGAAACTAGAACCTTCCGATCACCCACACCTTCACACTCCTTGCAGAGCTGGGGGTCCCTGCATGTCCTCTGCTCTCTACACTGGAGGCGGCGGCAGTGGCTGCAGACGGCTCTTTGCCATTCCCTGAGCAAGGAGAGGCTGTGGTGCCCTATGCGAACCTCGCCCCGGGGTGATGCCAATGTGGGCCGCACGACTTTCCTCTCCTCTTTATCTCCCAATAGGAGGGAGCTGACAGCTTGGCCCAGCCAGCAGAAAACCTGTGAGCCAGGCTCCACTAGACAAGCAGGCCTTCACCTCCCTGAGGACTGGGGACCTGAGAGAGCAGACACAGGCAGACATTTCCCCCACCGCAGCCAGGGCAAAGCTGCCCATGGCCTGGGCAGATGGCACCATCCCCATGGCCCTGCTCTAGCTTGTCTTCCCAACGGTCTCTCCCATCCTCTCCTTTTCCACACTGGTAGCTCACGCCTGTCTTCCTACCTACTCAGGAGGCTGAGATCTGAGGATTGTGGCTCGAAACCAGCCCAGGCAGGGAAGTCCGTGAGACTCTTATCCCCAATGAACCACAAAAAGCTAGAAGTAGAGCTGTGGCTCAAATGGTAGAGCATTACTCTTGAGCAAATCAGAGCTCAAGGGCAGCACCCAGGCCCTGAGTTCAAGCCCCATGACCTACATAAAAATAAAAATTGGAAAACAAATTGAAAAATCAAGAGAGTCTTCCCCCAGTCAGAGATTTTTACCCAATTTGAGGACCCCACCCCAGCTTCTATCTTCTCATGGGATAAAGTCCAACACAACCCACATTTTGGTCTCATCCAAAGTCCCAGCTGGGACCTCTGCTCCATCCCCTTCTCCTGCTGCTCTCCCAACACTAAGCAGGCAAAGGTGGGCATTAAATGTCCTTTGAATACCAGCTAGCTTGCAACACATAAACACATAAGTGATGTTAAACAAAATCCCTATGAACAAGGACACAGCATTAGACCATGCCTGTGGAGAATGTACACCTTGGCAGAGAAGCAGAGAGAACACTGAAATAAAAGGTGGGGTTCTGAGGCAGGCTCCAGTGGCTCATACCTATCAATTCTAGCCATTCAGAAGATTGAGATCTGAGGACCGTGGTTCAAAGCCAGCCTGGGCAGGAAAGTCTGATGGGAGTCTTTAGTTCCAATGAACCAGCAAAAAGTCAGAAGTGGAGCAGTGGTTCAAGTGGTAGAGCACTAGTCTTTAGTAAAAAAGCTCAGAAAAGCACCTAGGCTCTGAGTTCAAGCCCCAGGACCAGCACACACACAGACACACACACACCGAGACACACACACAGACACACAGACACACACACAGACACAGACACAGACACACACACACACACACACACACACACACACACACACACACACACACACACACACACTTCAGCCCAGGCCAAATCCTCTGTTCAGGACTTGACACAAGATAACATGAGTTTTACCCCCAGGAAGTACGGCATTTATTTAGGCACGAGAAAGCCGACTCTACTTCAGCTCCCGATGGACACGCTGACACTAGTCAGAGGGGTCCTGGGGCCTCGTCTGCATATGACTCATGGCTGACCTCCCTGAAGAGCACTAGGCCAGCGATTGCAAAGATACCAGAGTAACACGTGTAGCCACAGAGGCGATACTCAGGAGTGGGGAGCCTCACGGGAGGGTGGCTGAACCAGTCAGACACTAGGGAGAGAGCTCCAACCAAGAGCCAGCCCAAAGGTCACCTCCATGGAGAACCAGCAGACAAACTTCCTTGGAGGAAGTCTGAGGACATGGAGAACGTTCCAGATGAGCATCTGCGACTCCCTGACTTACATGTTCTGCCAAGATCTCAGAATAGATTACCCCCCCCCATTAAAATGGAGGCACCTGGCAGCTCACACCTGTCATTCCAGCTACTCAGGAGGCTGAGAGCTGAGGATCGAGGTTTGAAACCAGCCTGGGCAGGAAAGTCCATGAGACTCTGATCTCCAGTGAACCACCAAAGGCCAGAAGTAGAATTGTGGCTCAAGTGGTAGAGCACCAGCCTTCAGCAAAAATAGTGCAGGGAAAGCGCCCAGACCCTGAGTTCAAAGCCCAGGACAAGCACAATAAATTTAAAAATGCGACAATGAACTTGATACATGGCTCAAATGGTAGAGTACCTTTACTCCACTTAATTAATTACTAATTTATTAAAGTATCACTTTAATAAACTGACTTTTTAGAGACAGGAAGCATAGCTCAAGTAGTAGAGTGTCAGCCAGGAGAGAAAAATCTGAGCATGAGCAAAGGAGGTCCTGAGTTCAAGCCCCAGTACTATCACACACACACACACACACACTCACACTCACACACACACACACACACACACACACACACACACACACACACACACACACACACACCAATTGACTTTTGGTTGTTAAAATTATTATTAGAGAAGGATAAGATGACATCTAATACTAGTACCCAGACAATCATGCAAAATGTCAAACTGTGTTGAATGCAAAGGAATAAAGAATGATATTCTGGGGCAAATACAGGCACACTGTCTCCAAGGAAGGAAAAGAAGAAGGGGAGGGAAGAGAGGAGAGAGGGAGAGGGGGAAGGGGAGAGGGAAGGGGAACAGAAGGGGAGGGAAAAGGAGGGAAAGGAAGGGAAGGGGAAGAGGGGAGAGGAAAAGGAAGGGGAGGGGAGCGGAGGGGAGGGGATGATGACATACTATCAGGGACCCATCTGCCCCTTCCTCTAGGTTGAAATTCAAAAATGTTCCCAGCAAAAGAACAGAGTCTTGTTCAGTCTGGATGGGGGGCAGGCTGGGGGGGAGGGGTTGCTACACGGCGCCCAGGCTGATTGTGCTCTGCATTTGCAGGGCAGTCCCAGTCCCCCACCACACCCAAATAGCACTGCCCCACACGCATGACCCCGTAGATCCTGCTCTCTTTGGATGCCAGCCACTGACCCCCCAACCCGGCTGGCAGGGGAGGCTGCGGACGGAGGGGCCACATCCTCTAAATAAACAGACACCCAGGGGTCCCACAGGTTCTCAAGAAGTATTGAGCTCATCCACTGGCCAAAGAACCCACATGCTTCTAAGAGACATCGGGAAAGACAAGACATGAAATGTATCCAAGATGCCGCCAAAGCTGCTGGCTGCATCGGAGAAATCTCAAAACAAAATACATTCATAATACAGCAGGTGTATTATATACACCAGGTATAATACATCAGGTACTAGTGGCTCACACCTGTCATCCCAGTGACTCAGGAGGCTGAGATCTGAGGATCATGGCTCAAAGCCAGCCTGGGAAGGAAAGTCTGTGCAACTCTGATCTCCAATGAACCACTAGAAAACCAGAAGTGGTGCTGTGGCTCAAGTGGTACAGCACCAGCCTTGAACTCACCACACAATTCTGTACTGCCACCTACACACTTGGGAGACCTCAGCCTATTATGATCATGGGTGAGCAAGGAAGCCATTCCATCCCATGGATTTTCAGACAATGATCATAAACCTGTCCCTTAGCTCTTTTGCTAGAGACCTAGTGCTGTACCACTTGAGCCCAGCTCCATTTCTGATTTTCTAGTGGTTCATTGGAAATAAGAGTCTCGAGGATTTTTATGCCTCTGCTGGTTTTGAACCTCAATCCTCAAATTTCAGAGAAACTGGGGTTCCAGGCATGAGCAATAGGCACCTGGATTCTCCTGAATTTTTTACCCTAGCTGATCTAGAAACTCCATCCTCCCAATCTCTGCCTCAGGTGTAGCTAGAATGATAGGAGAAAGTGACAACACCTGGCTTCACATCCTTTCTGGAAAGCTCCTTTAAAAACAACAATGATTAAAAAACCCATCACTGAAACAGCACTCCCGCCGGCCATTCTTGAGTAGGGAGAATCACAGTCAATCTCCACATAGAGTCCGAATACACAGACAGAATGCAGGCAGAGACAGGCGCAGGAGAGTAGACGGTCTCCCAGATGCACAGGGGGGCGCTGGGGACATATGTACAGCAGGAAAGGGGAAGGTGGAGAGGACAGCGGCCAGAACTCAGCCTTGTGGGAAACAGGATCACCACGTGCGGGGCAATTTCCCGCCCTCTTGTCCTCCACAAAGTACATCAAAACCTGGAAATGGGCTATTTTGCAGGAATTCTAGTCATTCATTCGAACCAAATCAGCCTTGTGTGATGTGCGAAGAGACAAGGCTCTAGAAGGGCACTTTGGGGGACGTCCCAAAGCCAGTGCGGATAAGGAGTTCCTTCACTTACAATGTAAACCGTGCCTTACACCCCCAGCAGGCCACACACCAGGAGCTCAACTCTCAGGAGACCTACTCGGAAACCTGGCTGGTATCAGTGCCACCCCAAGTTCTGCAGCCCCTGTCTCTGTGCCTCTGAAGGGCAGCGAGAATCACACAAGGCCAGTCTCCTGAGGCCTCCACGTATGAACCTGACACAGAATGCCAAGGGCCAGCCACGAGCCTCCAAGGACATCTATCCCATCAGCACCGTAGCTGCCGGAAGTCACCACCAGCAGAGACCAGTCACAAGTACCAATGGGAGACTATCCTAGTCAGATTCACACCAAAGGCCTGTAGAGCTTTCACCCCACCCTTTATTTTTTTATTTTTTCAAAAACATTAATGATCTCAAGTTCCCTATGTCTAGAAACCTACTTGTGTTTTCCCTTAAGTGCTCTCATCTTGCTTTCTGTAAATAAATGTGGATTCACCGGCAAAACAGACTCCAGGAGAAGGTTCTTGAAAGGATCGTGTGTATTTCAGAAGTAACCTTCTTGGGTTTTTCTTCTTGAAACCAAAGCACCTTTGTAAATAGGCACAGAATAAATTTTAAAAGAAAACAGCTGGGCGCCAATGGCTCATGCCTGTGATCCTAGCTACTCAGAAGGCTGAGGTCTGAGGATCATCGTTCGAAGCCAGCATGAGCAAGAAAGTCCCTGTGAGACTCTTATCTCCAATGAACCACTCGAAAACCAGAAGTGGCGCTGTGGCTCAAGTGGTAGAGTGCTAGCCTTGAGCACAAGGAGGCTCAGGGACAGCGCCCAGGCCCTGAGTTCAAGTCCCATGACCAACTAAATAAATAAGAGGTCGGGAAGATTAAGGAAGTAAGATCGTGTTTGTTCCAGAAAACGGAAGGACAGAGAGAGGACCTGGGATGACGAAGGGGTGAAAAACCCTCATAAGACCTGACCCCAAAACCACTTAGGAAAAATGCTAGGAACAGAGATGAGGACAGGAGTTCGAGGACAGACATGCTCAGAGCTTATTTCTAGCTGAGGAGAACAATCAAGAATTGCAGCGGACACCCCCTTTGGGATGCAACTAGAGGAGAGAAGAGCTTTGAAATGGAGTTGGAGGAATTTGGGGAAACAGCATCCACACAGAAGGATGAAGCTAGATGAAGACCGAATGACCAACACAGGTGCAATTGGTTCAGCCCTCCTCCTACATGACTACAGCTAGACCGGCAAGGCCTTCCCTCCCTTCAAGTCTAGTCTCCGTCTCACTCCAGTAGATTCTACGTGCCCCTCCCTATGATAGGGCACCTGCGGCCCAGAACCCTAGGTAGGCCAAAGTGGAATTGTTCTCAAGTCATTTCCAGCAGAGGTGGGTGCAAATCAAACAAATAATGACCCTTGAGTTTCATCAACAATTCCTGGAGTTTCTAACAAGGAGAAACACACACACACAAGCAAGGCTCCCATTCTGACACTCCAGAGGCACACCTGGCCTGCCTGGTAGGAACTCCCAGCCATGGTCACTCAGTCTGTCTGTGATCACTGCCCCTGCCTAGGTGGAGCCCACCAGCCAAGGTCTGAAAACACAGATCCATGAGGCGTGACTTGATTTCCCTGAATATTGTAGAACCTACCACACACACCCGAAAACCCAGATTACACTCACTACCACTCCTCCCCAACCCACCTCCACCAACAGGCATCCAGAAGAAAAATAGCAGAAAAGAAATAGGTAAATAAATGAATGCACTGGGCTTTGTTCAGGAACACAGATCCATAAATCTTGATCTTGATTGGCTTTTTTTTCTTTTTCCTACCTCTGTACATCTGGGTTCCCATTTATTTTAAAACACAGAAAGGAGGAAGCCAAAAAAGGTGGTTGTGCAAAAACGACGAAGCCAGCCAGGCTAACCATCAGTGATTATAGCCACAGTCAGGTGAGCAAAGGTGTCTCTTAAGGCTTCCTCCTCCTCCTCCTTGCTCTTCCTCCTCCTCATTCCTCCTTCTCTTTTTCTTTTTCTCCTCCTCTTCCTCTCCTGCTCCTTATTCTTCCTCCTCACTCTTCCTCCTTCCCCTCTTTACTCTTCCACCAACCTCTATTTTGACATCCGCATGACCTGATGGGGCCCCAGAAGACGGGAGGAGGGAAGTGCTTTTATCTCCAATGAGCCGGCAGAGAGGTGGGAAGTAGAGCTGTGGCTCTAGTTCAAGGCCAAGGAAGCTCTCACCTACAACTCTCTCCCACCCCCCTACAACACCCGGAAGTCCAGTGAAGGATTCTGACCACCATGTCCACCTCCCACCCCCAGCCAGGCCTGACATCTATAGATCCACCTTGGCCTCTCCTCAGTTCCCCTCTTGCTCTGGCCTCAAAGGCATAGTCTTGTGCCTCTACCTCCAGGCGCTGCCCTTCAGAGACCCCTAAAAATTCATCCCCAACAGTTCCAGCCCCAGAGTACCACATCTGGCCTTCAGGCTAAAGGCCAGGTATGAGAGCTTGCACCTGTAATCCCAGCTATGCCAAAGGTATGCATGGGAAGATCACCATCTGAGGTCCCCTACCTGAATAAAAGCAGCTAAAGTGAAAAGGGCTGGGTGCCCAGCTAGTGGAGGAAAGCACCCACCCATTGAGTGAGTGAGAGAAAGAGAGAGCTAGAGAGGGGGGGGAGAGCAAGTGAGCACATCTTCAGCTGAGCCTCGCTTCGTGTTTGTGAATTGTCTTTCCGAATGCAAACCACAGCGTGGAGATTCGAAGGTGAAAAATCAATTTGGGGGCGGCATCTGTCCAAACCACAACCCCAGGGGCTGGGTGCTTCCGTGCGTGGGGTCTGCCCCCGCCCCTTCCTCTGTCCACATTGAGGAAGGAAGTGCTACAGGATTGGGACACGCCCAGAGGTTGTCCTGGGCACCCCCCTTCTGTCCAATCCCCCCCACACCCCTCACCCGGCCTGCTCTGCACCCCCAGTGAAAGTGGCCAGTGTGTGCACGGCACGGCCTTCACCACTCCAGAAACACAGGGGCCCAGGCCAGCCCCTCGCTGTGAACAGCCAGGCCTGGGCCCCCATCCAACTCTGTCTTGGCCGAGAGTCAACCAGCAGCTTCCCTTTCTTCCTCCTGGCCAGCAAGAAAGCCAGTGGCCAGGGAGAAAGCTTGCTTCGTGTGTCCTTCACTAGCCCCTCAGCTGGACAGCTCTGGTGCGGCTAGATCAGGGAGCCGGCCCCCTTCCCGCTGGCCAGAGAATGCATGCACGTGCCCCTCGTTATGTGTCTCCCTGAGTGGGGGTGCAGAACACGGAGGGCTGGGCCCTCCACCAGCTCCTTCTCCCTGTGTCCTTCCTCCTCCTCCTGAAACCACTCTCTCCTCCTTTCCTGCAATTCATCCTTCAGGGGGAAACTGAAATATGGGTGGGGAACATGTGGCTCTGGCCTGTCACCTGAGGAGCTCAGAAGGCTGAGACAGGAGGATCGTGGGTCAAAGCCAGCCTAGATAGAAAAACTCTGTGAGACTCTTATCTCCAAGGCACCAGCAAAAAGCCAGAAGTGAGGCTGTGGCTCAAATGATAAAGCACTAGCCTTGAGCAAAAGACAGTATCCAGGTCCTGAGTTCAAGCCCCAGGATCTGCATCAGAAAACAACCAACAACAACAAAGGAAGGGGAGGCACAGAAATGAGGCGACAGAGGGTGAACAAAGGCAGCCGTGGTCCTCAGTGGACACCACGTGGAGAATGAACTCTACCACTCCTGGATGGGGACGGGAGGAAGAAACTGGGGGAGAGAGCGAGGGAAGAGAAGACATGGTCCACAGAAAAACGAGCTCACAACCCAACTGATGTAACTGTCACCCTTCTGCACGTCATCTTTATCATCACAATAAAAAATCAATTGTGGGCTGGGAAGGAGGCTCAGTGGTAGAGTTCTTGCCTTGCATGCCTGAGGCCCTAGGTTCAATTCCTCAGCACCACATAAGCAAAAAAGCTGGAAGTGGCGCTGTGGCTCAAGTGGTAGAGTGCTAACCTTGAGCTGAAGAACTGAGGGACAGTGCCCAGGCCCAGAATTCAGGCCCCAACCAGCAAAAAAAAAAAAAAATTAATTGTAATATGGACTATCCCTCTCTCCCCACACACTCTTCCTGAGATATCTCACCCGGCCCTGAGATGGTCTCCAAGCACTCTGTTCCCACAGTGCTAGAAGGCAGAGAACAGAGTCCAGCCCCAGTGGTCACCCCATGTTTGGCAAATCTGTCTGTAGCAGGTATTTATTGAATAGTTGAATAGAGAAATCACACACACACACACACACACACACACACACACACACACTTAGAAAAGACAGAAGTTGGGCACCAGTGGCTCACACCTGCAATACCAGCCACTCAGGAGGCTGAGATCTGAGGGTCAATATTCAAAGCCAGCCTAGGCCAGGAAGGTCTGTGAGACCAAAAAGCAAGAGGTGGAGGTGTGACTCAAGAGGCAGAGCCGCCAGCATTGAGCAAAATCAAAATTAATTAATTAATTAAAAATTAAAAAAAACTCAGGGGCAGCGCTCAAGCCCCACAACTGGCACCAAAAAAAAAAAATCTAATTAACTAAAAGAAGACAATGTGAAAGAGAAGAGATGCCAAGATATCAGATAAGATCAATTACAAAGGGGGGGACCCAAAGAAAGAATAAGAAAGCAAATCACCCATTAAAAGAAGACCCACTGGACATGGGTACTGAGGAGCCGCCAGCCCTGAGGCAAATCAACCTGGAGACCCTGGGCCTCACTTTCCCCCATCTCTTAAATGAGAAGCCGGCAGTGGACATCTTTCTAGCAGGTCAGAGCTGGACGTTTCCGGTTTCCTCTAATCCACCAGACCAGACAACCCCTGCCCCCAGCTTCATTAACTCATTCATTCCTTCACTTAGTCCACACGTGTGTATTTCATTAGGTGCTACTAGTCACTCAACAATGTTAAATACAAGTGCTGAATTGAAATCTCTCTCCGCGCCCTGGAGAAGTTCACATACTTCCCGTTCTCCAGCAGGGTGCGTGAAGAGAATTTCGGGGCACCAAGTACACCCAAAATCCTGAGCAGGTGCCGGTAGCTTCGAGAAGGCCCAGAGAAAGGCCACAAGGCCACTAACCTGGGAGGAGCATGGACATCCAACCACGAGCACGCCCTTCCAGCTCATACCACCACTCTCCCATTCCTGCCCCCAGGGGCTGAGGCACCCAATGGGTTTTGTGCCACCGCCAGGGCCTGGGCAGGCCCTGAAGCCCACCCCTCTCTGGACTGCCTGCTGCTGGCCCAGCCCCGGCATCCTGGAAGAGGACATCAATCCCACCACTAATCTCCTGTCTCTGGAGAATCCCTTGTGGTTGAAAGAGGAGATCCACTCTAATAAAATGTGAACAACTCATTAGACCCATAACTCCCCTTTTGATCTCTATTTACAGAGAGGGTAGGGGAGGGGGGTGGAGGGACTCCACGAGGATGGGGCTGTGCACACCCAATGGCAGAGAAGGGAAAATGGGAGTCAACTGTGAGGAAGAGCTTTCTAGAATTGTCAGGGAAGCTTGGAGGATGGGGCTGAAAAACAAAACAAAACAGAAGAGCCTTGCCTGGCCAAGACCATCCACACCCCACCCCCTTGGGTCAACCTTTATCTTTGTAGTTCAAAAGAGGAACTGCAGGGGGGGGAAGGAGGCATGTCTCCGTTGATAGAGTGCCAGCCAATAGGGTCAGGGACCAAGTTCAAATTCAAAATGGAAAAAGGAAAGAGAAGCACACTAGCTTGGAACCACCAAACCCAACCACACACAGCCACAGAGGCGTGTCTCCGTTGATAGATTGCCAGCCAATAGGGTCAGGGACCAAGTTCAAAACGGAAAAAGGAAAGAAAAGCACACTAGCTTGGAACCACCATGCCCAACCACACATAGCCACAGAGGCGTGAACCACACATAGCCACAGAGGCGTGTCTCCGTTGATAGAGTGCCAGCCAATAGGGTCAGGGACCAAGTTCAAGTTCAAAACGGAAAAAGGAAAGAGAAGCACACTAGCTTGGAACCACCACGCCCAACCACACACAGTCAAACGGCCAGTTCTCCCTGCCCCTTCCTCACACCCTGCCTCAGACAACTGAAGGGACGTCAGCCCACAGAGGGGAGCACAGATGTCATTGTCAGTTGATTCTTGAACAGCGAAACATAAAATGCCATCATCATCTTCCCTGTCCTCTCCCGCCCCATCCTCAAATCCAGCAGAGATGAGAAGGATCTGGAAAGATGTCTTATGATGTAAAAAACATGCTGAGAGCCAGATCCACTCAGCCTGCTTCTCCCTGCTGAAGATCACTTCCTCCATCTGCTGATTTCAGCCCCGGTGCTGTTCCCTACCTGGCCTCCCCTGCACCAGGCCCTACCCATGGGGGCCATGAGGCCAAAAGCCAAGAGGACAGGGAAGAATCTGCTGCCATCTTTCTAGATGCAAGGTCCTACAGTTCCCTCCGCCTCCAGTAGGAGCCGCTCTTCTCAACCAGACTAAATAAAAGAAGGAGGAGAAAGAAGCCAGGCACCAGCAGCTCACACCTGTCATCCAAGCTACTGAGATCTGAGGATAGAGGTTCAAAGCCAGCCCGGGTGGGAAAGTCTGTGAGTCTCTTGTCTCCAGTAAATTACTGGGAAAAGGTTGGAGGTAGTGGTGCTGTGGTTCAAGTGGTAGAGCACTCACCTTGAGCTCAAGCCCGCAGTGACAGCACCCAGGCACAGAGCTCAAGCCCCACAACAGCCAAAAAAAGCAACTGGTGTGCAGAGGGGGTGATTTTTCGAGAGGGATTTTTCTCCTCCCTTCCCTATCCTGCCATTTATCCTCACTTACTCCTCTGCCTGCTGCATCACCCCTAAGAAAAAAATCACCCAGTAGCAGAGGCAGACTTTCAGACAAGACAGGCTTCCTAGAGCCAAGGCCAATGAGTGAGAAGAGGAGGCAGGCGAGCCCATGGGCCACCATCTCCATGCAGGGACCCCAGCCCGGCAACCCAGAAACACGGCCCCCAGGGGGGCTGGGACTCCTCGCTTCACAGCACCACTGACCCTTCCTGGGAAGTCTTGGTTTCCTATTAATTTCTTGTCTTAATTGCATACCATGCGTGCTCCTCATTGCTGTTGCTATTAAAACTACTTTTGCTCCCACCAGCAACCTCGTCATGCATGACAGGGGGGAGGGGGCAGGAGGAGACAAAAAGCCAACCCAACTGGCAATTCATGCAGCCAGGAGGAGAGGAGAACAAAGGCTCCCCCCTCACCCCGACCCCTCGTCTTGGGGGTCCCCCCCACCCCACAAAGGCCCACCTGTGGCCACTCCCCCAAAGGCCTTGGCCAGTCGGAACCCCTCACCCCCACTCGGGTCCTGCCCCTCCACATTCTCCTCATGCCCTTTCTCTTCTCTTCCTCTGCACCCACCTTCTGTCACCCCTCCCTCCCCATTGCTGGTGGGTCCTGGGGTCCACACATGACAGCTGGAAACCTGGCTTTGTCCTACTGGGTGAGTGGGGAGGGACGGGGGCTGAGACCCTGCCATCGCCCCAACCCACTCCACGCCAATCACTGGGAGACCCAAAGGTACTCACCTGCGAACTCTACCTGCAATCATGGCCCACCCCACCCCTGCCTCTGAGCTATTCTGAAGAAAGATGAAGAGTTCTCCCAGCCCACCTCCTTCCTGGAGCAAGCAGGTGGAGAAGCCAGCTGAGGGACCTCCAAAGTGAGCAAGCACCTCGAGGATGTGTGGAGGCGGTGGGACTCGAACCTCTCACTCTGAGACACCTCGGGCACAGACTGGAGTCTCACACACACTCTGAAACAAGAGGAGATGACTGGGCATCTGGCTGACATCCATCCGCCCTTTCTGGCCAATTCTTTTTTTTTTTTTTTAATAATCATCTACTACAGGGCAGAGGGACGAGCGCCTTCCGTTGACTCTCCATCTCAATGGTTCCAAAGCATTGCTGATTCGCTTTTTTAAGACCAGAGATGGGAAAATAAGTAACACACATAAAGAAAGGGATGAGATATCGGGAAAGCATTATTGATGATTCTGCTCTAGATTCCTTCCAGACCTTGATCCCAAGCTCAGGCTGGTGTGTACCTGTTCCCTGAGTTTGCAGCTGTCTGTTGAGTGAGGCAGGAAGGTGGGCCCTGGAAGATCAGAAGCTCCAGCTGTTGCCACCCCTAGCTGGGTCGTGATCCCATCTTGTTTTTCCCTCAAGAGTTACCTTGGCTTGCCCAAGTGGCTCATAGAAGAATCATTTCACTAAGTCTTTCTTCAGCTCTCCTCCCCCGCCCCCACACACACATGCACACACACATTAAGATGCTGCCTAACCGACATTTTGCCATATTGTGAAAATGGATGAAAGGGGAAGGTGGGGGAAATGGAAGTATCCATGCGATTTTCAGGGCTGGTAAGACACACACACACACACACACACCACACACGCACGTACGTGCGGGGTCAGTACCATCCCTTTGTTCAGCACAAAAGCTCTCTCACGTGTGGACTCCCTTCCCACACACCCTGCATTTTGAACTCAGGGAGAGAGCCATTTGCAACTGAGGAGCTCCAGCAGTTTGCCCCCAAAAAATAGGGAGGGAAGGGGGAGGTGGGAGGAATGTGTGGGTATAAATAGATGTGTAGACACAGGAGAAATTTACAGCTCAGAGAGAGAACACATGGTGTGGAGGATGATTGAAAAACATAAAGAAATAAAGAAATCTCCCCCCCCCCACACACACAAATCCAAATGAAAAAGCAGATTACAGACACAGTCCCTCCTTGCCCAGCTCAGGATTTTAAGGTCTCCCTCAGCGACCCCCTAGGGGGGGTGGAACCTGGCAATCCTGCCTCTCCAGCCAGCCTGGACCCCTGGGCGACCTGGCCTCCAGGGATGGGAGGCAGCACGGGACCAGCAGTCTGCCCTCGAGATGGCCGCAGTGACCCTTGCTGTAATCCTCTCTCCTGATTTTTAATGTAAGGGTGCAGATCATTAGGATGGGGTGGAAAGATGGAGCCAGGAGATAGGGGGGTGGGGGTGGGGGTGGAGACATTAGGCAGAAGGGGAGAAGTGGGGGGGGTTGGAATCTAGATAGCTGGAGCACATGGGCTGGGGAGGAGGCTCAGTCGTAGAGCGCTTGCCTTGCATGCATGAGGCCCTGGGTTCGATTCCCCAGCACCACATAAGCAAAAAGAAAAAAGCCGGAAGTGGCGCTGTGGATCAAGTGGTAGAGCGCTAGCCTTGAGCTTAAAAAGCTGAGGGACAGTGCCCAGGCCCAGAGTTCAGGCCCCACGACCGGACCCCCCCCCCAAAAAAAGAAAAAAGAATAGATAGCTGGAGCTCTTGGCGAAGACAATGGCATTTAACTAGAAAATCATCATTCACCCAGACGCCTACCCACCCTCCCACCTGCCCCCTGCCAGGATCCCCCAATAAAACCTGTTTGATGATGGAGGGGAAAGAGGCCGCCTTCTTTGTTAGAAGTCTTCCCCCCCCCCAAAAAAAAGCATTATTTTTCAGATCCGTTTTTTGGGGTGAGAGACCCAAAAATAAATGAATAAAGAATCACTTGAAGGGAATGAATAGTAGAGACCCCTTTTGTGTGTGTGTGTGTGGTCCGGGAAGGGGACAGGGGTGCGGGGAGCCCCTTGAGCCCTGTGAGGAGTGGGGGGGGGCACGGCCGGCGCGGGGCTCACCTGTATGGGTAAGAGCCGAACCTGTAGCCCGGCCGGTCAGGGCAGCGGCCAGCATTGGTGGGTGGCTCAGGCCTGGGGTGCTGCCTGTCATATCCACTTGGGAGGGAGCCAGGGAGCTTGCATGGAAATCTGGCCCTGGGGTCCGAGGGCACGGTGGGGCGGCCCCAGCATGGGTGGCGGGGTGGCGGGCCGGTGGGCTGGCGGGCAGTCCAGTGGGTCGGTCGGTGGGTGGCCCCGGTTCCCCCCTCCAGTGGCCCGAGGGTGGGGCTCCTACTGTCGGTGGGGCTCCGCGCCTGGCTCTTCTTCCTGACCCTCCTCTTCCTCACAGAGGCTCAGCAGTGGAAGCTTGGGGTGGAGCAGCAGGGAGCCAGCTGTGTCCCCCTGGCGGCGGTGGAGCATGGCGCCGCCGCCCCTTCCTAGGGGGGGGGAAGAGAGAGAGAAAGAGGGTCAGTGTGGAGGGGGGCGTGCTCCAGGAGACATCCCAAGTGGGTAGCAGTGGAGGGGGAGAACCGCACCCCGAGTGCGTGTGTGTGTGTAAGGGGGGGCGCAGGGCAGCGCCGGGACGGGCGACCCGAGGGGGTCGGGGGGCGGGGGGGGGGGGAGGCGCGCACACGGGCACGCGCGGGCCAGCACCGGCAGTCACTCACACTGGCTTCGGCTGATGCGGCCGAAGCCCCGGGCTGTGGGGGCTGACAGGTAGGGGGCACCCGGATCATGGCTGCGCTGGCGGCTGCGGCGGTGGCGGCGGCGGGGCCTCCTCCTCCTCCTCTCATTCCTCCTTTATCTCCTTCCTCCTCTCCTTCCTCCTTTTCCTCCTTCCTCCTCTTCTTCCTCCTCTCCTTCCTCCTCCTCCTACCCTGGCTTGTGCAGACAGCTCTGCAGGTGCCCGTGCCACAACCGGGGCTCCGCTCGCAGGCCTGTGCTGGCTCACACACGCTCAGCCCCGCAGGCCCCCGCCGTGCTCCCGCCCCCCCCCCCCCGCGCGCGCTGCCGCTGCCATTCCCCCCGCCCTTACGCATATGCGCACTGCCCGCTGTCCCCTGCGCACGCCCCCACCACCATCCCCCTTGCGCACTGTCCCGCCCCTTCTGCACGCACGCGTCCTCAGGGGCTTCACCTGCCATGCCAGCCCCGTGCAGGACCCGGGAGAAGGGAGGGATCCCCAGGGCCCAGGGGGATCCCCAGGGCCCAGCCCCGGCCCCGCCCCCGAAACCCGCAGAGAACCACAACAAGCCCCCCGGGATCCCCTCGACCCCCAAAACCCGCAGAGATCGACAGCGAGGTCCCCGCAGCCCAGCCCCGCCCCCCGCAGGCCCGACCCTGGGCGCTCACCGCGGCTCCGTGCGCGCGGGCGGGGGTTGGGGTCAAGGGTCGGGCCGCCTCCCTCCCGTGGCAGGTTTACCTCAGTTGGTTGATTGGCGTCTGGAGCACTCTGGGAGGAACCGGGCGGCGCGGCAGCACCCCAGGACCGCACAGGAGGCCGGGCCATGGCTGGATTTGGGGTTCACACCCCCGAGGCTGCACACACAGCACACGCAGGCGCGTGCCCCACCAGCGGGCCTGCACCCCCGCCTCTGCCCTGCGGGATCGCGAGCACCCTAGCTGGGGGCGGCGGCCCACATCAAGCGCCAGGCACTGGGTCGAACTGGGGGATACCCGAGGCCAAACCCCAGTTGGCGGAGCCTCCTGCTGGCCGCTGAGGCGATGAAGGGGCCCAGGCCGTGGGCGGGGCTGCCCCTGGGTGCCTCTGATTGGCTAAACTCCTCCGTGGGGGCCTCTGATAGGTTGAGAGGTATGATTGACAGGCGGTAATTTGCATACGGTGGCCTTGGCCAGGTGGCCAGGCGCATGCTAGGCTTGGTTCCAGCCTTTTAGGAGCCTAGGCGCAGCCGAGGGCCACCGCCATCTCCCCTGGAACCCGTATCAGAGCCCAGGCTGGGAAGTCTGCGGGGTTCTCCAGAGTTCCAGCTAACCAGCACAAAACCCGGAGTGGAGCTGTGGTTCAAGCGGTGCAGCGCCAGCCTCAAGGGGAAAGTGCAGCCTGCAGGCCCAAAATTCAAGGCCCGGAGTTTGATCCCTGGGAAGGTGCAGACTGAGATAAGTGCAAGCAGGATGGGGGGTCCAGGGCACCCCGCAGTCCCCAGCCTCCCCGACACTCGAGCTGGAATCACACCTGTCACGCCTGTTCACACGGTTCACAGTTCACACCCGCTCGTTCGCGTGCAGACCGTCTGTCTCGGGTGGGTGCTCTGTCGCCAAGCCAGGCCCCGGCCCACTTTGCACCGGCTTCCTGTGCAGGACCTAGCAGGACTGCGGCCCGCTGGTTCTAGACTTCTCCTTAAAATCGGAATGGCAACCCGGCTTTGTCCACAGGGGACTATGTCCAGCCGATTTTGCTGCCCCTTGCTGGGCCTCCAGACTCCGGCCTCCAGATCTCAGCGAGGACTCCAGACATGATCCTCCAGATCTCAGCCTCCTGTGTAACTAGGATGACAGGTGTGAGCCACTGACACCCGGCTACTTTTACACATTTTTACAAACAACTTGGCCTCTGTGAACCACAGACCTTTCATTAAAACTATATCAGGAGCCAGGCAGCTTTTTCAAATCTGAAACGCCATTCCTTGATGTGACAAATTATGATGTCCTGGCACACCTCCTCACCACCCCAAAGGAAAGTGCGTTCTAATGAGACAAGGGGTCTGACTGTATTCCCCAGCAATGCTTATTGAGAAAAACAAATTCTCACCGAGGACTGAGAGAGAGGCAATGCCAGATACATACATACATACATACATACATACATACATACATACATACATACATACATACATACATACATGCATGCATGCATGCATGCATGCAATACAGAGTGCCTCTTTCTGTATGTCTATAATGTATATGCATATACGTTAGCTTGTATTAGTATTACAGGTGTTTCATTGTACATTTCCACACAGATTATCAATATATTGCAGTCCCACCCCTTCTAGCACTCTTTCTCCCCTTCCCAGAACAATTTCAACAGGTTTTTTCCTTCCACTTTCACAGTTGCCAGCAATCTACTTTAATCCATTTATCTATCCCACAGCTTCACATCCAGAAAGAGCAAGGAGATGAACAGGGCAATTGTGACTTGTTCTTGTACCAGAAAGTCTTTCTCTCTCTGGGGCAAGCTACCAACAACCTAAGTCTCTAAGGAGCTGATTCGAGCTTCATAAATAACATCTCACTAAACCCGTTTCCAGTTCAACTTGCGCTTGCATTCAGCTTCATCTCCAGAGTGCTCAGCATCACTTTCAAAATACCCAGCCAAAGGGGCTGGGGGTAGGGTGGGGGTGGAGAAGGGGACAGGGAAAACTAGGTTGAGATCACCAAGGATCATGATTAAAATATCCTTGGGCCAGGCACTGGTGTCTCATGCCTGTCATCTCAACTACTCAGGAGGCTGAGATCTGAGGATTGGCTGTTCAAAGCCAGCCCGGGCAGGAAAGTCCATGAGATTCTGATCTCCAATGAACCACCAGAAACCAGAAGTGGAGTTGTGGTTCAAGTGGTAGAGCACCAGCCTTGGGTGAAAAAGCTCAAAGACAGTACCCAGGCCCTGAGTTCAAGCCTCAGGACCAGCATATACACCAAATATACATAAATGTATAAGCAAAAATCAATAATGACCATTATTGACCATGATTCATTATATAAATCATTACTCCCTTGGGATGCCCCACATAGTGAACAATGGAAACAAAAGGTTTTTCATGCAAGTCATAAATGCTGAAGGAATGACAGGAGAAAATTGCTAATTTCCAACCTCACGTGTAATAATTATCAGTGAATGCTAGTAAATGCTTTTCCGATGATAGCCGTAGGCAAGGCACAGTTACTTGTGTCTGAGTCGCTTTCTTTTGTTCCTTCTGGATTAGCATAAATTAATTGCACATAGGGATTTTATTGTCATATTTACATCTATGTGTCTAGTGTACTAACATCAAATTGCCTGAGCTTTTTTCATTCAAGGTTGCCACTCTACCACTTGAGCCACAGCTCCACTTTGGGTTTTGTTGGTAGTTCCTTGGAGATAAGAGTCTCCCGGACTTTTCCTGCCCAGGCTGGCTTTCAACTGTGATCCTCAGATCTCAGCTTCCTGAGTCTCTGGGATGACAGGTATGTAACTTTTTTAAAATTCAATCATAATAAAAGGCTAAAAGGACCCGAGTTCAATTCCCTGTACAAGCACAAAAAAATTAAAAATTTTAATTTTCCCAGTGTATAAGAATGTGGGGCTTTCTGACAGTGGATATTTCTGTGTGTCTTTAGAGATTTTTTTCATTGTGGTTTTCATTTCACTTTCTGGAACGTTTTTGGTTTTAGAGGATGCTGCTACACTCCTGGGAAGAGATTTTCCTTGGCTCCTTGTCCTGTGCCCCCTTTATCTGGGTTTGAGTCTGCACTAGCACTGTCAAGCTGAACGTAGCCCATCCTTCCTCCTGAACATGTTTATTTAGCATGGTGTTATTGAAATTTTCTGAAGGCCTGGTAAAATTTGCTATTGACACCAGCTGGCACTGGGGTGGCACTGTAGGAAGATTTTTAATTACTAATTCAACCTCTATATATTTCAGACCTATTTAGACTTCTATTTCTTCTTGGGAATTTTTTTTTGAGAATTTGTATCCTTCTGGAATATTAACTATTTCACCTAACTTGCCTAATTTGTTGCATTAAATAAAAATAGCTCTGAATAGTGCCAGATGCTGGTGGCTCACACCTGTCATCCTAGCTACTCAGGACACTGAGATCTGAGGATCGTGGTTGGAAGCCAGCTCAGGCAGGAAAGTCCGTGAAACTCTGATCTCCAATGAACCACCAAGAAAAGTTGGAACTGGAGGTGTGGCTCAAGTGATAGAGCACCAGCCTTGAACCAAAGAACTTCAAGGACAGCACCCAGGCCCTGAGTTCAAGCCCCAGGACTGGCATCAAAGAGAAAGGGGTGAGAGGGAACAGAGAGAGAGAAAAGGAAGGAAGGGAAAAAAAAGACAGACATGGGAAATCCACTTGGGTCTTTGTGAGAATGATAGACAAAGTTTTGACCTAACTAAGCATTGTTCAATTGTGCCAAGATGTGGAGCACAATTTAGTGGCCCTCCTGTGGTCATTCAAGGCCTGTGGCTTTTGTGTCTCAAGTACTAGGATGTTCCCTGATGCAGTGCAGTTCAAACAGCCACAAACCAGCCAATAAGCCCCAATGCAAGGCAAGACAAGGCCTCTTAGAATCCTTCCCTGGGCTGATGGAACCCACTAGTAAAGGGCTGCTTGTCCTTCACAGGGCTGGGGGGGGGTCTGTCTGTCCCCTGTCCTCTTGTCTCTGAGGGTGGGGCCAGCTCATGTCGATCCTGAAAAGGCCCAGTTAAGTCCTGCTGTCTGAGACTGGCCAGGTGCTGAGCCGCCTTTGTGGAGGCCTTCTGCTGGAATGTTTGCAGAGAATGGAAGGCAGCAGGGTGTGCCCAAGCTATTGTGTCAGAAAAGTCACCAGCCAAGAAAGCAAGGACACATGCCCTCGACAAACACGTCCAAGCCCTGCGCCCAGAAAGGGGGCCTAGAGCTAGGAACAGCTGGGGACAGCTGGCAGCCTCAGTACACCAGCATGGAGAACATGAAGAAAACCCACAGGGGACACGATGGACAGCAAGGTGGTCCGGGCCGGCCCCAGGGATGGATTTGCTAACCTGTGCTCTTCTTCAGTCCAGGCTGGCCCAGTGAGAACAAGAACTGCCCCGTAGTCTGTATCTTCATCCCAGCCACTCAAGAGGCTGAGATTGGAGGATCGTGGTGAGAAGCTCAGCAGGAAAGTCCTTATCTCCAATGAACCTTCAAAAGGCCAGAAGTGGAGCTGTGGCTCAAGTGATAGAGCACCAGCCTTGAGCACAAAAGTGGAGAACGGTGCCCAGACCCTGAGTTCAAGACAGAGGATTGGCACTCACTCACACACACACACACACACACACACACACACACACACACACACACACACACACACACACACACTCACCCCAAAATGTTAAAATATCAAATTTGAGAAACCAAGTTAAACAGCACCCAAGACTAGATACTTCGTTTGGCCTGAGGAAGTTCACTGTGAATCTCTGAGGACACATGGGCAGCTTTTGTGATGATTTTGACCCCTGACCCCAGGAGACCATCAGGATCTCATGAAATGGTAATGTTCTTCCCAGACTCAGAGTGAGGCCCAGTGTATGATCTTTTTTCTTTTTTTTCTTTGTCGATTGTGGGGCTTGAACTCAGGGCCTGGGCACTTCCCTGAGCTCTTCTGCCCAAGGCTGGCGCTCTACCACTTGAGCCACAACTCTCTATCTGCCCTTATTTATTTATTTAATTTGGTGGTTCCTTGCAGATAAGAGTCTCATGATCTTCCCTGGCTCAGGCTGGCCTCAAACCTTGATCCACAGATCTGAGCCTCCAGAGTAGCTAGGATGACAGGCGGGAGCCACCAGCAATAGGCTGTGATGATTTCTTAAAGCAACAATAGAAAACGGATAACCGAAACTGCAGGTATCTTCCCTCTGCCCCTGCCCATCTGCCTTTTTGACACTTGTATCAACATAGAACGATTTGGAATCAACCCTGAGAGTAGCTGAGCTATGTATTCTGTCCACAGCTCCTGTCCACGGTTCCTGTCCACAGCTCCTGTCTACCTTTTGAAGCCTTGTATGAATCTGAGACAGAATAATGTTAAATAACATGTTGGGTGGCCCAGAAAGAGACCCATGCCATTAGTTAATGAGAAGAAGAGATAGTAACTAATGAAGACAACTAATTGAGTTTTTGGATCCCTGTGGAGTGGGAGGAATCCAGGAGAGCTGACCTACACTACACAGATTCACCAGAGACTTAATATGAATCAAAATGGCAATTCATCATGTTAAATGTAGGGCATATCTTCCCAGTGGTTAAAGTGTCTATGTCCATAAGAAAGGAAACCTTCCTGTGATCAGATCAACTGGTAGATTTAATTAAATAGGCCTACAGCGACTGATTGGTTGAGGATGGGAGCAAAGATGGGTGATCGCTGCGGGTGTCATTGGCTGTGCTGATCAGACCCTGCCAGCTGCCCGGCTCTTCACTGCCCTTGCAAGAATTCTACAAGCCAGGCGCCTGTCATCCCAGCTACTCAGGAGGCTGAAATCTGAGGATCACAGTTCAAAGCCAGCCAGGGCAGGAAAGTCCATAAGAGTCTTGACTCCAATAAACTACCAAAAAACCAGAAGTTGCACTGTGGCTTAAGTTGGTAGAGGGCCTGCTTTGAGCAAAAGAGCTCAGAGATAGTGCCCAGGCCCTGAGTTCAAGACCCATGACCACCAAAAAAACAGAGAGAATAGCTGTCTTACAGTATTGACATGCTTGTGGGACCAAGTGACAAGACGTGTTCCGACCCTACACTCCTGTGTGAACTTAGAGCTCTAGAGACTTGAGCCATTCCACTCTGTGAGTGTGTGTGTGTGTGTGTGTGTGCCAGTCATAGATCTTGAACTCAGGGCCTAGGCACTGTCCCTGAGCTCTTCAGCTCAAGGCTGGCACTCTACCACTTGAGCCACAGTGCCACTTCTGGTTTTCTGGTGGCTCATTGGCAGTAAAGTCTCACGGACTTTCCTGCTCAGGCAGGCTTTGAACCCTGATCCTCAGATCTCAGCATCAGGCCCTCAGATCTCCCCAGATCCACACCAGGAGCCCAAGCCAGCACTGTGCAATATCCCAGTGCTGTCCGCATCAACCTCGCTCAACCTTGAGGAAGACTGGTCGCCCCTTGAGCTGAGGAAGATGCTGAAATCAGGGGCCTGGGGCAGGGTGGTAGCCGTCGTGTGCTTTCACCCATGTTTTGACTCCTATCACCTTCCACTGGCCGAGACACTTATCACAAGCACTCAGGCAAACAGAGTCCTCCTCCCTCTCCAACAAGGTACTGATTCTCAGTCCTGGGAAGCCAAGCCCCACTGCCTTCGGTAGGATCGCTGTAGGAAAGGGAAGCAGGGAGGACAAGGGGTGGGGTGGGGGGGGGACTCAGCTGACCCACAATGGCTCCTGACGGAGAGCAGAGCTGAGTGGGGCCTCCCAGGCTGTCTCCCCCTCATCTAGTAACTGAACAGAAGCCAGCACAGAAATCTTTCTTTGGGAAAACTTTAAATAAAGAAGAGCTCCATCTCCTAGGAAACCACTCCCCTCCTCGTTGTGTCTCTGCTCAGAAAAGATGTCCAGCATTCTCTCTTCCCCTCCCCCACTTGTTCTAACACCCCATGCCATGCCTTCTCCAAAAAATCACACACACACACACACACACACACACACAAATCACCCAGTCACACAAGGCACCACAAGCGCTCAGTGTCAACCACGACTGTGGCCAACCCAGACCCCAACGCACCAGCAAGGCCCAGCACCCACTTGGAAAAGATGATGGGGGATTTCAGACATGCTGTACCTAGAAGCATCGAGATCCACGGGGAACAGATGGCACAGGAAAGAGACTGCAACTCCACCTTCCCACCCGGCCATGACCTTCAGAATTCAGCAAAGGCCTCATCATTATTCTCAGAGCAGGCGAAGCTGAGACTCATGTCTCCCAGATTTGGGGAGGGAGGTTGTACCCACTCGCATGTTCTGGTGGAATGGTGAGGCAGGGGATGAAAGGCCTACAAGGAATGGCCAGCACCCCAGGTTTAAGCGAGGAAACTGCAGAAGAGGGGACTGTGGTGTTGGAGGGGAGGAGTCTCAAGAAAAGTTGAAGGTGGCTGGTGCTTGGTAGCTCATGCCTGTCATCCCAGCTACTCAGGAAGCTGAGATCTGAGGATCACAGTCCAAAGCCAGACCTGGCAAGGAAAGTCTGTGAGATTCTCATCTCCAGTTAGCTGCCCAAAAGACTGTGACTTAATATGCTAGGGTGCTAGCCTTGAGGGGAAAAAAAAAAGCTTAGGGACAGTGTCCAGGCCCTGAGTTCAAGCCCCACAATGAGCAAGTAATAATAATAATAGTGATAAGAACCTTGTTTTCTTCACTTGGTTTAACACAAGGGCTAGTCCAGGTGACGTGGCTACAAGGTAAAATACATTTCTTTTCATCTAAATGCTCTTTGGGTGCTTTGCTTGCGAATTCAGTGCAGTCTCCAAGTATACAAAAAAGAAAAAGGAAAAAAAATGTGAAATTAAAAGACCAAAGAGGAGAGTAATTGGATGGCTCCATTTGGGAGGGACAAGAAAGCATGTGCAAAAGAAAATGTGCTTAAAAGCCAAAGCAAGCCAGGGTCTTTTATTTCGCCCATGGCACAAGCAATTGGACGAGCTGCCTCCTCTGTGTGGTCAGTGCAAAGAGGAAATGGTTTTGAAACAGTGGAAATGTGCCAGGTTCACAGCCACCTTGGAAGAAATAAAACTCAGGGCCTGGGACACTGTCCCTTGGCTTTTTGTTTTATGCTCAAGGCTGGCGCTCTACCACTTGAACCACAACCCTGCATCCAGCATTTTGCAGTCCAGTGGAGCTAAGAGTCTCATGGACTTTCCCAACCTGGGCTAGCCTCAAACTGTGATCCTCAGATCTCACCCTCTTGAGTAGCTGGGAAGACAGACATGAGCCACTGACGCTCATATGATATATATTTCCTGTTGCTTCACTCTGTTCTGGTTAGCTATAGCCAGAGAATGCCACCCGTAGAGGTAGCTGGATAAGAGAAAGCCACCGGTGGCTGGGCCTTAGCATTCTGCGTGCATGGTTGGTGCCTCATGAAACCTCAAGTGGAGACCCAGGACTGAGAACCCGGAGGACCTGCTTCATCTGTTGTCATGTTACCCCACTTCACAGCCCAAGGCCTGGATGGAGATCTCACCCAGCCACGGGCAGGCAGAGTCAGAACCACAGGGCTCTACCTGGATCACACATGACACAGACAAGACACCAGGAGCAGCCACAGGAGCATGCCTGGGTGTGGTTCAGTAAGCTTCTCTGCTACTTCTTTGCTCCTGTCCCAACTGTCTGCTCCCTACTCCTTCCTCCCCACTGCCTCCCCTACCTCCCACACCATCTGGGCAGCCTGGCTTCCATGCTCCAGGCTTCCAGGTGGCCCTTGCAGATCCCGGACCACAGAGAGCTGCGTGGACTGGAGTGGGCAGCCGTGGACTGGCTGGCTTATTCAGTGTTTGCCTGCCTGCTTGGTTGGTTGATGGTTGGCTTTTTGGCTGGTTAATTCATTGGTTGGTTGGCAGTTGGTTCATTCATTCACGCATTCATTGGTGATTGGTTTGTTGGTGATTGGATGTTTGGTGAGTTGGTTAGCTGGTTAGTAATTGGTTTATTCACTCATTTGTTGGCAGTGGGTAAGTAGCTTGATGGTTAGATGTTTTTGGTTAGTTTTAGCTAGTTGGCTGGTTGGTTAGTAGTTCATGGCTCATTCATTTGTTGTTGGTTGGTTGGTAGTTGGATGTTTATTCTTTCATTGGTTATTGGTTAGTTGGTTGGATGTTTTTTGGGTTAGTTTTGGCTGGTCAGTTGGTTGGTTAGTAGTTGATGCTCATTTATTTGTTGATGGTTGGTTAGTTGGATGTTTATTCTTTCATTGGTTATTGGTTAGCTGGTTGGATGTTTATCTAGTCAGTTGGTTGCTTAGTAGTTGATGGCTCATTCATTAGTGATTGTTTGGTTGGTTGGCTGGTTAGTAGTTGATAGTTCATTCATTCACTCACTGGTGATTGTTTAGTTGGTTAGTTAGTACTTGATGGCTCATTCATTCATTCATTGGTGATTGGTTAGTTGGTTAGTAGTTGCTGGTCATTCATTCATTCATTGGTAATTGGCAGGTTCATTCATTCAACTGTTCTCTTCCTCTTCCTTGAGGGACAAAGCTTCTAAACTCAGCAAAATGGAGGTTCTGCTCACCCTCATCTTTATGTTTCTTTCCTGCATGGGAACTGTCCACTGAGTTCTCCTGGGCAGTGATCCTTAGATCTCAGCCTCTTGAGTAGCTGGGAAGACAGGCATGAGCCACTGATGCTCATATGACATATGAGCAAGGCAGTGGCACCAGCTCCGTACTGCTGGGCTAAGCTTCCCGGCTGCGAACCGAGTGAATTAAAACCATGGTGGGGGGGGGGTGCAAGGACAAAAAAAAAAGTCCAAAAAATGAGAATCAGCCCTATTTCCAGTGCTAGCTTTCTGATGACAATCGTGCTTGAGGAAACCGTAGTTCAACAGTGGAAATGCACAGCTCACTTGCGGTCTGCAATGCAATGTGGGATGGGACGACTTGGGGTACAGGGAGCCAGTTAGAGGCTGATGTGGGAAAGAGGATTGGAGAGAAATAGAACACCAAAAGATTTTTCTGGGGCTCGCACCAAGATTTGAATCTAGAGCCTCATTCTTCCAAGGCAGAAGCACTACCATTTGAAACATAAGCTCAAATACTTTTTTCCTTAGGTTCTATTTTTTTTCCAGAAAGGGCATCATGCTTTTGCCTGGGCCTGCCTCAAACCTTGATCCTCCTACCTACACCTCCCATATAGCTGAGATTATAGACATGTGCCACCATGCTCTTTCTATTGAGGTGGGGGGTGGGGCAGGCAGTCTCACTAACTTTTTGCAAAAGCTGGCCTGGAACCATGAGCCTCCTTGCATAGCTGGGATTACAGGCATGAGTCACTGGTGGCCGGTGATGCAGAGATTTTCTGTCTACCATTGGTTGGACCCATAGATGTGGCCCAGGTGAATATGGAAGGCTGGCTGTCTTTGGTTTGGGGAAGTCATGTAAGGTTTATCAGTGAAGTCTGACCTCATGACTCTTCTGTGTGTGTGGGACTGGACCACAAGCAATGTTTAAAGCCCCTGAGAGTCATGGCAGTGACCCCCTCAGGGAAAACATGACCCCTGCTGTGACAGAACGAAGAAATCCTGGACCCAGATGCATCAGATATGTGGTGATATGATGTCCTTTTCCTGACATTGATGTCCGGCTTGCTTGCTTCTCATAAGAACCATTCTTCGAGGGTAAATGGGTTGAATTCTTGCAGCAATCAGGAACGGAACACTTACAGTAATTGACATAATTAAGGTACCAAATGAGGAAGAGAGAAAGGTCCATGAAAGATCTCCAAGGGGAAGACTTACTTATTTATACAGTCTTTATTGAGTGTTTACTGGGTTGTATGTGGGTTTTTTTTTTAAATTTCACCAGGCAACTGATGGACCAAAATAACTCAAGAATGATCTCAGCTTCTAAGGTGGTCAGATTTGTGAAAAGGAAAAATAGTGAGAGCCGTGCAAACAGACGGTCACAATCAGTTATAACAACTTGCAAAGGAGAGGTTTTGAGGAAGACAGTTTTTTTAAGGGAGTCTTTAGGAATTTGTATTTCAGCTTACTCACAAATGAGAAGCCTGAGTTATCAAGGAGAGGGGAGGAAAAAGGAGAGGAAATAAAACTGTGAGATTTATTTTTTTATTTTTTATTAGTCCTGGGGCTGGACCTCAGGGCCTGGGCACTGTCCCTGAGCCTTTCACTCAAGACTGACACTCTACCACATGAGCCACAGCTCCACTTCCGATTTTCTGGTGGTTCATTGGAGATAAGAGTCTCATGGACTTTCCTGCCCGAGCTGGCTTTGAACCACAATCCTCAGATCTCAGCCTCCTGAGTAGCTGGGATGACAGGCGTGAGCCACTGGTGCTTGGCTTGAAATCACTTTTTGAGACTCAGAATGAACAAAGTATTTAAATTTTAAGGAAAATATTTAAATTTTAAAGCAAGAGACAATCAAACAGCAACACACATAACCACAATTTTTATTCAGCGTCTCGGAGATTGGGAGGTGAGGGGTGGGGTAATGGGAGGTCAAGAAATCTTGACATGGGACAATTCAGCATGAAACATTCACTTATCAACTGACATTTCTCTGTCCCCTTAAACCTGGGCTACAATTGACAAGAAAAATCTTTAAGCATTCATGGACTCCCGGGTAAAGGAACCAGAAGATGGCGGCTGCAGCTATTCACAGATGGAATGCTCTGTGCTAATAAAAAATAAATAAGCAAACTTAGAGCCAGGCGCCAGTGGCTCACGCCTGTCATTCTAGCTACTCAGGAAGCTGAGATATGAGGATCTCAGTTCAAAGCCAGCCTGGGCAGGAAAGTCCATGAGATTCTTACCTCCAGTGAACCACCAAAAATGCCACAAGTGGCTCTGTGGCTCAAGTGGTAGAGCATTAGCCTTAAATCCAAAGGCTCAGGAACAGCACCCAGGCCCTGAGTTCAAGCCCCATGACCAGCACACACACACACACACACACACACACACACACACACACACACACACACACACACACACACACACAAGATAAACATTGTCCAAAAAGAAATGTACTTTTTATCTGACTTATAGAACTGTAATCCCTCTGTACATCACCTTTATAATAACAATTTTTTAAAGTAAAAATAAACACGTAACATAAAATAAACCACTTTAGATTTAGACATCGCTTGTAGCTTCAAAATTGCACAGAGCAGTTTCTGCGAGAGAACCTGCTGGAAGAAGCTGATCAAATGCTCGGTAACCCAAATGTTTTTTAATGGCCCAACCCACTAAAATTAAAATTAAATGGCAAAAAAGCCAACCCTGATGCCTGTGTCTGAATGGCAGGGGAGCCGTCACCTGGGGAGGAGAACATATTTACTTAAGCAGCACTCCTGTTCTCTCCGAGCCTCTTATGAACATGGGGTAATTAATGAAGTTTAAATTTCCCTAATGATCAGTCTTCGGCTCTGCCTAGGTGGGAAGCAGATGCTGACATCTGTCTTCTTAATCGGGAACTTAAAAAGCAAGGAAGTAGCCAGGCATCTGCCTGACATCCCAGAGATTCAGAAGGCTGAGATCTGAGGATCATAGTTCAAAGCCAGCCTGGGCAGGAAAGTCTGTGAGACTCTTATCTCCAATAAACCATGAGAAAAGCAGAAGTGGGGCTGTGGCTCAAGGGGTAGAGTGCCAACCTTGAGCTGAAGAGCTGAGGGACAGCACCCAGGCCCTGAGTTCAAGTCCCAGGACTGGCATCAAAAATAAAAGGTCAACAACATCATATACATATAACAGTACCTGGGCTATAGCTCAGTGGTACTGCACTTGCCTAATAAGCATGAAGCCCCAGGTTCAAACTCCAGCACTGGAAAAAGAAAACACCATATGCACACACACACACACACACACACACACACACACACACACACACACACACACACATGATAACCAACCTCTGGCACAAGGAAAATGCTTCTGGGGCAGATACTGTACCACGCACTACCCCACCTGTTGTCAGCACCAAAGGTGAACCTCAAAACTCTCATCACCAGCCCTCTGGTCTGCCCCCCAGCCATGCCCTGTCATCAGCAGTCCCAGCCCCACCCCAACCCCCAGACTTTCCTAAGAATCTCCCACAAACCAACCCCAAGGCTTACACAGCTCAGCCCAGTCTGTGTGCCAGTTCTCTGTACCTTAGCTCCTCATCCCAGGGGACACAACAATGGAGGGAGGGAAGGAAGGAAGGAAGGAAGGAAGGCAAGCAGGCAGACAGGGAGGAGGAAAGGAAGATAGGGAGGAAGGAAGAAGGAAGACGGGGGGAGGAAAGAAAAGACAGGAGGGAAGACAGGAGGAAAGAAGGAAGGGAAGGAAGAAGGGAGGGAGGAAGGAAGGAAGAAGGGGGAAGGAAGGAATACAGGGAGGAGTGAAGAAAAAAGGGAAGGCGGAAGGAAGGAAGAAGGGAGGGAAGAAAGGAATACAGGGAGGAGGGAAGAAGGAAGGAAAGATGGAGGGAGGGAGAGAAGGAAGGGGGAGGGAAGGAAAAGGAAGATAGAAGGAGGGAAGGAAGACGGAGGAGGGAGGGAGGAAGAAAAGAAGATAGGGAGGAGGGAAG
This sequence comes from Dipodomys merriami, assembly GCF_024711535.1. NCBI lineage: Eukaryota > Metazoa > Chordata > Mammalia > Rodentia > Heteromyidae > Dipodomys > Dipodomys merriami. Next base: position 54,981 of record NW_027203210.1, on the reverse strand, counting down.
AAGGAAGGAAAGGAGGGAAGAAGGAAGGAAGACAGGGAGGAGGGAAGGAAGTAAGCCAGGCCCAAAGAAGCATAGGTCCTATGGTTTCCCTTATTTGCAATATCTAGTATAGGTATGAGTCAAGCAGAAAAGGTCAGATAATGTGATGTTAGGAAAATGAACCCTTAAATATGTATTTTAATGTTTTCGTTTCTTTCATGCATGTGTTTCTAACGCATTTATAAGATTATTTCTTTGTTGCTTTGTATGTTCCTCCCCCACAGTGTAACCCCCACTTTCACTATATTTGATGTCAGTATAACATGTGGAGGAGATGGGGACAAACAAGTCGTTTAAGGATTCAGGTGGACCTGTTGCAACAATGAGAAGTACAAAATGTCATGTCAAAACCAACTTTACAATGTCGGTGTGGGGGGGGAGGGGGGTATAATTGGGTGGGGGGAGGAGGGAGGATCGCAGTTCAAAGCCAGCCAGGGCACGAAAGTCCTTGAGACTCTTATCTTCAATAACCCACAAGAAAACCAGAAGTGGCACTGTGGCTCAACTGGTAGAGCGCTAGTCTTGAGCTGAAGAGCTCAGGGACAGCGCCCAGGCCCTGAGTCCAAGTACCATGACCAACAAAAATACACGTGTGTGTCAAGCCTAGGACTTAATCACAAGGCCTGGGCACTGTCCCTGAGCAATTTGTGCTCAAGGCTGGTTCTCTATCGTTTGGGCCACAGCTCTACTTCCAGCTTTTTGGTGGTTCACTGGAGATGAGAGCCTTATCAATTTTCCTGACAAGGCTGGCTTCCAATCACGATCCTCACATCTCAGCCTCCTGAGTGGCTGAGAATCACAGAAATTAACCTTAATCTGTATGATTGTCACCAAATGGACAATTATCATTTCAATGTCTCAAGTACCGGATTGTTCGGCACAGTGTGTATATTGGTTCTAGAGCATTCTCCTCGTGTTATTTAACGACTTTCTCTGCCTGGTGGGAGGCCTGAAGCTGACAGAACCATGGGCTTAATTTGGCTTTGTTTTTCATTTTTTCAATTTGAGAGGGCCACCATAGTTCTGTTTTGTTGTTTTGTTTGCTTTTGCTACTGCTAGTCTATAGATGCGCATGGAAATCTGCAAAGAAAATGAATCATTGTCACATATGAGGTCATCTTCAACCTATGTTCTTCTCTAAGTTGTGTGTGTGTTAGTGTGTGTGTGTGTGTGTGTGTGTGTGTGTGTGTACGAGAGTGAGTATCAGGATTTGAACCCAGAGCCTCGAATGCCCTCACTTGGCTTTTTTGAAGGCTGGCAGCCGGACACTTAAATTCTGTGTCCATTCATGGGCTGCGTGACCCAATCTCTCTCTCTAGGAACTTTGTGACGTATATGTACCATTTGCGGTGATGATGGTAGCAGCCCCAACAAAGGACTCTTTTTAGGAGGACACAATTCTTGTCTTACTGAAGAACATGGCTCTCACACGTGATGGTGGTGGTAGTAGAGGAAGGGAAGGAGGGAGTTAAGAGCGGCTTCACTAGAGAAAACAGCCCTAGTTAGAGCTCAGGCTGACGACTAGGTTGTTAAATACAGATGTTGTTTGCCAAGTGTCATGGTACACCTCTGTAGTCCCAGCATGCCGGGGGAATATCAAGTTCAAGGACAGCCGGAGGTATCCAGAAAGGCCTGTTTCAAACGCCCAAGGAGCTGTGTGTACAGCACTTCCCTAGCGTGCACTTTTCCTCAACCTGAGATTTCTAGAATAGTCAATTCCTTTCCTTGCATTTTTTATTCTAGTAGCTTCTAAATAATTATGGTATACAGCCAGGCGCTGGTGGCTCCCGCCTGTCATCCCAGCGACTCAGGAGGCTGAGAGCTGAGGATCATGGCTAGAAGCCAGACCAGGCAGGAAAAGTCTGTGAGATTCTTATCCCTCCAATGAACCACTCAAAAAGCCAAAAGCAGAGTTGTGGCTCAAGTGGTAGAGCTCCATCCCTGAGCAGAAAAGCTCAGGGACAGCATCCGGGGTCTTGAGTTCAAGACCCACAACCAACCAAAGATTTAAAAAAAGAGAATAATGGCATATTTTCTCAAATTACATTTGGAGAGTGCATAAAGCAAAAGATATAAGTAGCATTTGAACATCTCACGGTCTCATTTGGGGGAGTGTTATTTCATTTATTATAATTATTATTGTTGTTGTTATTAGTATTATTATATTTGTGCTATTGTTATTGTTATTCTTATTGTTATTTTGCCCCCAAGCACCCATAAAGCTTTTGCATTTAAGACCTCATCCTCCAGGTCATTTTTGACATGCACTATACAAACAAGCTTCACAGCCATGGCGAGGCTGCCTTGCCTCCATTCTCCTGATGGTGAGTTTGCTGGGCTTTAACCAGGGCCCGTGTGCAGGCAGCTGACTGCTCTGAGTGCCCTGCCTTACACCTGGTTGGTTGGAGGACAGCGGGAGAGATGCAAAGGAGAACACACGCTTTTAAGTCAAACAACATTCTACACGTGGAGACCAATGGACGCCTTCCTAAAGTCTACCAGGAACTGGAGAACGCTCTCTGAGGAGCCGTGTGTGTGTGTGTGTGTGTGTGTGTGTGTGTGTGTGTGTGTGTGTGTTTGTGTGTGTGCACATGCACATGCATCCCCATCCACCCAGGGGCTATTCCCAGGCAGAAGACCCCGGTGTGTGCTGCTGTGGGACCAGGGGCCACTGCACTTCTCCACACCCCAACTCCATCCACACATGGGGCCAATCCCACATCAGCCTCTCCTCAGACATCTGGAAAGCTCCAGAACCTTCCAGAGGATACAAAGATTCAAGCCCAAGTGAGCAAAGACTTGTAGATAGATAGATAGATAAACAGAAGATAGATAGATAGATAGATAGATAGATAGATAGATAGATAGATAGATAGATAGATAGATAGAAAGATAGATAGATGGATAGATAGATAGATCTAGATCTGTAGATATTAGATATAGACATAAATATAGATATCTATATAGATATAGGTCTATATATATATACACATATATGTATATATGCATATATATGATTATATTTAATATAGTAAATATAATATATTTAAATATATACATATTTAAATAATATATAATTTAAATATATATATATATTTAAATATGTTATAGTCTAAATGTTATTTAAATATACTGTTTATATATTATATAATATATACATACTATACATTATACATGTGTTATACTTAAATAACTTATATTAAATAGTACACAGTATATGTAATATATACTATATATTGTATATGATACGGTATGTATGATACGGGCCATGTCCAGGGAGGAAGATCGTGTAGAGAAGTGTTTTTTCCCGATGGTTTGGCTCAGGTCAGAATTGGGGCTACAGAATTTTCCAAGGACAGTCTATGATAACCTAATTTTTTTTTTAATATTCCCACCCTGTGAGCAATATGTAGTGTTCTGACGTTTTACTTCTCTCTCCTTGGAGGAGAAAGGTTTGGTCCACTGGCTGACCTGGCCTGCAGAGGTGGTTGACCGGAGCTGACAAATACCGTGGGAGGTCTTTCAAGGAGTTGTTCAAGAAGGCACCAGAACACACAGGAAGGAGTCCATAGAACATCCACTGCAAGGTGCCGGGGCTGGCCGGTGAGAGGACAATTCCAGCTCACCCCTGGTCTAATGGTGCCATGTGCAAAACACCATCATCCGAGACAAAAGGGAAAACGATGGTGTTAACTGGCAGGAGCAGACACTGCCACTCCATGAGGGCTGAAATCTCATCTGTGTGTGTGTGTGTGTGTGTGTGTGTGTGTGTGTGTGTGTGTGTGTACAGTATACCTATCTTGGGGCTTGAACTCAGGACCTGGGTGCTCTACCACTTGAGCCACAGCTCCATTTCCAGTTTTCTGGTTGTCCATTGGAGATGAGAGTCTCATGACTTTGCTGCCCAGGCTGGCTTTGAACCGCAATCCTCAGATCTCAGCCTCCTGAGTGGTTGGGATGACAGGCGTGAGCCCCTAGGACTGGCCTTTGTTGTTGTTGTTGTTAAGCCAAGTGGAGAAATGAAACCAAAATGAAGTGGCCATTTAACCACATGTTATTCCAGAAGGATCTTTGCAAAGATCTGCGAGACTGGAAGCGATTTCAGATAGAGAATTACCAACGGTGTGGCAAGAATCAAATGAAGTCGGCAGAGGCTGGAGGATGAAGGAAGGGTTCGTGGCAGAGCTCAGCATCCAGGAGTTCAGTGCTTGGGGTGTGGTGGGGCCCAAAGCTGGAGGAGGAGGAAGATGATATCACCACAAACTCCAGTGGAGCAGAGCCAGGGAATGGGCACTGAAGGCAGGCTGGGGAGGCAGATGACTGAGGAACAGATGAAGAGGTTCTGTGGCAGGATAATTCCAGATCCCAGGGACTGGCACAGAGGTGAAGGAGAAAATGCAGGGAGGGAGAAACCTAGCCAGGGTTCGCTTAGATGCACCACCAGCCAACAGTGCCTGGATTCTGCATCCAAAACAAGATGAAGCAGGCGGGGCGCAGTGGCTCACGCCTGCCATCCCAGCTACTCAGGAGGCTGAGATCCAATGATCGAGGTTCAAAGCCATCCCCGGGCAGGAAAGTCTGAGAGATTCTGATCTTCAGTAAACTACGCCAAAAAAAAACTAGGCGTGTTTGCTGTGACTCAAGTGGTAGAACGTCAGCCTTGGGCAAAAAAGGAGCTCAGGGACAGTGCCCAGAGTTCAAGCCCAAGGAAAAGAGGGAGGGAGGGAGAGAGAGAGAGAGAGAGAGAGAGAGAGAGAGAGAGAGAGAGAGAGAGAGAGAGAGAGAGAGAGAGAGAGAGGGAGGAAGTGGGTTGCTGTGGCTCACACCTGTCATCCCAGCTACTCAGGAGGTTGAGATCTGAGGACTGAGGTTCAAAGCCAGCCCAGGTAGACCGATCTGACTTGGATCACCCGAGTGATCCCCAAAACACTGCTAATGTAGAGAGGGCAGCCACCAACCCCACACCACGTGTGCCTTCCTTCACTTCTCCGACCATGTCCTCTGCAGAGCTGAGCGCGGGGCAGGTGGCGCTGGCTGTGGGGAGGCAGGTGCCTTGTTTGTTTAAGGAAAAGGAAAAAATAAAGGAAAAGGGAGCAAAAGGAAATTTCAAAGCTTCCTTATGGCTTCCGTGACAGAAATAACACGAGGCAGATGTTGTTATGCCTCGTGGCACGTCTTTGCTGTGATTTAGCTTCGTTATTTCTTTTTTAATTTTCCTTTTTTTCTTTTTCTGTGCCAGTCCTGGGGCTTGAACTTGGGGCCTAGGCGCTGTCCCTGAGCTCTTTCGGCCAAAGGCTGGTGCTCTACCCCTTGAGCCACAGCGCCACTTCCTTCCCGAAGGCCTGCTCTGAGCTTCCGCCATCTGCTTGCCTTCACCCTGGCCACTTCTTGCATGAACCGAGATTCGTGTAAGGCCCCACACACCCCACACGAGCACTGTGCCCCCTGCCTCCTCCTAAGGACACTCACGTCATCCTCTTGAATCTCCATTGCTCCGTAACACGAAGACGTCCAAACAAATCCGGTTCTGGGCAGTTGGGAAGATTATAGTTCAAAGCCATCCTGGGCCCAAAAAACAAAAAATTACAGAGAATACAAGTATGGTGGTTAACATCTATAATCTCAGCCAGACAGAAGTCTTGAGTGAGGAAGAAGGAGGCCTGAGGCTGGCTAGGAGTGGAGGTGTGGGGCTTTCACAACACTGTTGTGAAAGGAGATGGGAAGTGGGGCTCAAGTTTGTGGGGCGTCTGCCTAGCAAACACAGGGTTCTTGGTTCAAATTCCAGTACTGGTAATAAACAATACTTGATGCTTCCGTATTTCACATCATGTGTACTTTCTTCATTGCCTTCCCTGTCCAAGGCCTCCAGAAGGGACACAGGGCCGAATTCTTGACTTTTACAATACTCAAGTGCAAGCGTGTCACAGATTTATTCAGAACCACGTGGCCACTCATGGCTTTCTGGGCAGGGAGACGGAGGGTTTGCTGTGCACACGCCCAGCTCTGCTGGTATGTCAGTGTCAAGGGGCCTGGTCATGCCCAGAGTCCATGTGGGAAGCACTTTCACAGAAGATGAGTTCTTCATTCACAGCCCAGTGCAGCCACAGCATCATGCCACACAGGGGTTGCAAGTCACTACAGCTGGGAGGAGAACCGGATCCACCGAGGCAGGGAGGCCAGCAGGGGGCAGCAGACCACCCCCCAGCCTCCAGACACAACACCCACCACAACCACCGACCCCACTGCCACTGGCAGGATCCCAGCTGCCAAACTCTGTAGTCACAAGAACCAACTCCACAGGTGACAGACAGACAGACAGACACAGACAAGAGATGGGTGAGAGCTGGAGAGAACAGAAGGGAGGGAGGAAGGGAAGAAAAGAAAGGAAGAAGGGAGAGAGGGAAGGAGGGAAGTAGATAATATGATTGATAGACTGGATAAATTGTAGATGATTGATAAGAGATAGATGGATAGATGATACATGATTGAAAGTGGATAAATGATAAATGACAGCTACATACATATGGATGGACAGATGAGTAGATAGATAAATGGATGGTGGATGTATGGAAGATGGATGGATGGGTGGATGATGGATGGGGTAGATGGATGGATGGATGGATGGATGGGTGGATAGACAGATGGGTGGATGGATGGATAGATGGGTGGGTGGATGGATGGATGGATGGGTGGATGGATGGCGGGTGGATGGATGGGTGGTGGATGGTAGGTGGATGGATGGGTGAATGGATGATGGATGGGTAGATGGACCGATGGGGATAAGGACACAGGGAGACCCCCTTGCTTCTACTGCCATCTCTGGGGGTTCTTTCCTGGACCCAGCCCCGCCCACCCGCCGGCCCCTCAGTGCCCGTGGGCAGAGGGGCAGTGCACACAAACTGCACACGGGCCTCCTCACATGACAGTCTGCATTTCAAACATGGGCCCGGGCCTGGGGGGGCAGAGATGCCTGGGCATGTGTGTGTGTGTCTGTCTATGTCTGTGTGTCTGTATCTGTGTGAGGCAGCTAGGCCTCCACAGCCAGGGGATCAATGCCACCTGTGCACGACCCACACCCTGAGGGCCCCCACCCCCCGACTCCCGCCCCACCCACCGAAGGCAGACGAGGGGCCTGGAGCTTCTGATCGAATCCCACCTGGCCATGCTCTGGGAATCCACCCTGGAGTTGTCTCGACCCTCGGGTGACCCCTCGTGGCCACAGGCGGGAAGGTACCCACCGGGGGCAGCTTGGTGTGACCGGCTTGCTGATGACCAAATGAACACCTTAACTCAGGCAGGGTGGGTTGAGGGCGTGGGCAGTGGAGTGCCTGCAGAGCAAGCCGGAGGCTGGCTCCAAACCCCGGTCCTGCCAGGAATACCCGCCTGTACATGTGTGTGTGCGTGTGCGTGCATTGTGCATGCACATATGTGCATGTGTGTGCAATGTGCATGTGTGCCCATTGCGCATGGATGTGTGCCCACCCATGCGTGCACATGCACACACATACATGCATGCAAGAGAATGGTGTCTGAGTCCAGATGTGCCCACATTATTCCCTGGCTGAACTTCGGTGTGTGCTCTCCGTGTGTCTTTGACACGTTATTCACCTTGGTGAGCTGCATGTCATTTACTTAAAAAAAAAAAAGAGTAGAAATGGAAAGAGGATTTTTCTTCACTTTTGCTTGCTTATCTCTGGTCTCCTGTGTGGGTTTCTCTGTCTTCGGGTGAGGGAGGCATAGAAATAGGGGGACAGAAGGGGAATCAAGGCAGCCGTGGACCTCACTGGACACCATGTGGAGAATGAACTCTATCACTTGTGAGTGGGGACAGGAGGGAAAAGCTGGGGGAGAGAGTGAGAGAAGGGGGGACATGATCCACAAAGAAATGCGCTCATGACCTGAATGATGTCACTGTCACCCCTCTGCATGTCACATCATCAGTAAATTTTTGGATGTTTTGTTTTGTTTCCAGTCCTGGGGCCTGAACTCAGGATTGCTGCTTCTGCTCAAAACTGGCACTCTAACACGTGAACCACAGCACCACCTCCAGCTTTTTCTGTGTATATGGTCTTGAGGAATTGAACCCAGGGCCTCATGCATGCTAGGCGAGCACTCTACCACTGAGCCACCTTCCTGGCCCCACAATAAAATTTTTTTAAGTCAATGGACTGCAAGTGTTCAGTTGAACTTTTCCAATAATTCATATTCATATTATTCATGTAATTCATGTTATTTCCTAATAATCTTATTCTTCTTAGCTCACAAGAACAACAAACTGTGGTTATGTCTACGGTGAGCCGGTGGGCCCACCTCCGCAGGCCTTCCCATGTCTGTGCGGCCACCACGCCAGCTCTGGGAACATGGCGGCCAGGAAGAGGCACCAGTGCTGCTAACACAACTCCCCAGGGCTGCATCCTCTACCTGGTCACCTACAAGAAAAATCCCTCCCTCCCTTCGCTCTCTCCATTCTGCTCCTATCCATCCACCCATCCATCTCTCATCTACCTCTATATATCTCTTCCTTTTCTTCCTCCTTCCATCCCTCCCTCCTCTTCCTCCTCTTCTTCTCTTTGCTCCCTCACTTTCCTTCCCTTCCTCCCTCCCTCCTTCTCCCTCTCATCCTTCCTGTCCTTTCCCCCACTTCCCCCCCTCCCTTGTATTAGACTATGGCTGTCTGTACCTCTGAATTTCATCTGACACCTTTTTCTTAGGGGGACCTTCATTTTTCCTTATTAATTATCTTCTATTTGATTTTTTTTTCTCCTCAGTCCTAGGGCTTGACCTGAGCACCTGAATGCTCACCCTGAGCTTCTTTTTTCACTCAAGGCTGGTACTCTACCACCTGAGCCACAGCTCCACTTCCAGGTTTTGCTGGCTCACTGGAGATAAGCATCTCGTGGACTTTGCTGCCTGGACTGGCTTTGAACCTCCATCCTCAGATCTCAGCTTCCTGGTAGTAGGGTGACAGACATGAGCCACCAGTGCCTGGTGTCCTTTCTGTTTAATTTTTTATTTAATAATTTATTTATTGAATTTATTTATTTATTGTCAGTCATGGGGCTTGAACTCGGCCTGGACACTGTCCCTCAGCTCTTTAGCTCAAGCCTAGTGCTCTACCACTTGAGCCACAGAACTACTGGCTTTTTCAGCTTATGTGGTGCTAAGGAATCAAACGCAGGGCCTCATGCATGCAAGGTAAGCACTCTACCACTGAGTCACCTTCCCAGCCCTATTTATTTTTTACCTGATCTCTGCTTCTCTTCCTGTCTGAATCCATTTCATCTCCCCACCCCAGACCACAGTACACAGACAACTCAGAATAAATACATTTAGAGGGGGCAAATAGGTGACTAGAAATGCCAAAATACAACAGATGTTCTTCCAGTGTGGGAGGAAGCATCTATCTATCTATCTATCTATCTATCTATCTATCTATCTATCTATCTATCTATCTATCTATCTATCTATATCTATATATATATCCCCCCACCCCCACCCTCCAAGGAACACTGTCAGTATATAGGCCTGTTGCCATGGAAATGAGATGTCATCCGCACCTCAGCAGCAGCCACCAAATGCCCACAGTGCTGTCCTGAGTTAAGGCTCCTCACCATGGAGAAGAAAGAGCGGAAGCTCACTGTGAACAAATTCTAACCTAAAGGCCTCTCTCAGGGAAGGCCGCCCCTGCACTCAACACTGCCAGGTCTTGGGGATACAGAGATTAGAAAACCGAGCTCTTGAGCCGGGTACCATGGATCACACCTGTCATCCCAGCTACTCAGGAGGCTGAGATCTGAGGATCATGGTTCAAAGCCAGCCCAGGCAGGAAAGCCCGTAAGACCCTTGTCTCCAATAAATTACAAAAAAGCTGGAAGTGGTGCTGTGGCTCAAGTGGTAGAGCACTAGCACTGAGCCAAAGAAGCTCAGGGACAGTGCCCAGGTCCTGAGTTCATGCCCCAGGACTGACACACACAATGGAGACTCAGTTCCTAACCTCTGAGTTTCAGTCTGGGTTGGAAGTCAGACCCATGAAAAGAGATAGATAAATAGTGTGGAAACGCAGAGATGGTAAAGCACAGAGAATGTTCTGTATAACCCCAAAGTGACCAAATATGGGCCCTGAAAAGCCATGGGCCTGTGGAGGAGAGTGATCTGCTATACACCCCACCTCTAGCTGTGCTCTACCCCTCAACATGAGGCCTTGAAAGTTATAATGCCTCGGGCTGGGAAGGTGGCTCAGAGGTAGAGCGCTTACCTTGCATGCCTGAGGCCCTGGGTTTGATTCCTCAGCACCACATAAGCAAAAAGAAAAAAGCCGGAAGTGGCGCTGTGGCTCAAGTGGTAGACTGCTAGCCTTGAGCGGAAGAGCTGAGGGTCAGCACCCAGGCCCAGAGTTCAGGCCCCACAACCGGACCCCAAAAAAAAAAAAGAAGAAAATTATAATGCCTGCCAGGCACATGCTCATCAGCCTAGCTACTCAGGAGGCTGAGATCTGAGGGTCAAGGTTCAAAGCCAGCCTAGGGCAGGACTCTTATCTCCAATGAACCACCAGAAAACCAGACTTGGAGCTGTGGTTCAAGTAGTAGAGTACCAGCCTTGAGTAAAAGAGCTCAGGGACAACCCCCAGGCCCTGAGTTCAAGTCCATGATCAACTAAATAAATAAGCACATACATACATATATACATACATAAGTTATATACCAAATCACTACCTTACCTCTCCCTAAACCCTTTCTGTGTCCTAAGGTTTAAGTGTGTGTGTGTGTGTGTGTGTGTGTGTGTGTGTGTGTGTGTGGGTGGGTGGGTGTGGGTGTGGGTGTGGGTGTGGGTGTGGGTGTGTTGCTCCTGGGTCTTAAACTCTGGGACTGGGTGTTTTCCCTGAGCTCTTTCACTCAAGGCTGGCACTCTACCACTTGAGCCACACCACCACTTCCAGTTTTCTGGTGGTTCACTGGAGATAAGAGTTTCATGCACTTTCCTGCCCAGGCTGCCTTTGAACTGTGATCCTCAGATCTCAGCCTCCTGAGTGGCAGGGATGACAGGTACGAACCAGGGACACTGGGCTCTAATGTTTAACTTTAATCCCTGGGATCCCATCGAAGGCACTCAGACATACTATAAAGAAAAGTTTTTGGATGAACTTTCCAACTCTGGTGTGTGTGGGGGGGGATTGGGTGGGGGAGCGGGGGGGGGGGGGAGGGAGGCTGGGAAGGGATGTGAAGGGTAAACAAAGGAGGAGGCTGCAATGCTTGATAAGAAATGTACTCATTATCTTGCCCATGTAATTGTAACCCCTCTGTACAGTATGTTCACAAAAAATAAAAATAATAATTTTTAAAAAAGGAACGTTTTTGGAATGGGACTAGTGACTCCCAAGAGCTAGGGAGGAACATGAGAAAAACTTCAACCCATCAACTGCCAGCGAGGGTGGGTGGCAAAGCCTGGGCTGAGGAGTCACAGGATGGTGGGGGGTACTTCTTAGGTGCAGTCAGCAAGCATGCGCCCCACAGCTATCGGGATCTGCACCCCAAGAACCTTATCATCTCAGGGCTTTAGAATCCACAGTGCTCTGGAGTGCCCAGCAGGGGGCAGCATGGTTAAGCTAAAGCACCACTGATGGATACTTTCCTCAAAGTTTTCACCACTACCACTGACACAATGAACTTCCTAAATGGAGGTAACTCTGCATGTGTGTATGTGTGTGCGTGCGTGCACACGTGTGTGTTTGTGTGTGTGTGTGTGTGTGTGTGTGCTGCTCCTGGGTTTTGAACTCTGGGACTGGGTGCTGTCCCTCAGCTCTTCAGCTCAAGGCTGGTGCTCTACCACTTAAGACACAGCTCCACTTCCGGTTTTCTGGTGGTTCATTGGAGATCAGAGTCTCATAGACTTTCCAGCCTGGGCTGGCTTTGAACCTCGATCTTCAGATCTCAGGCTCCTGAGAAACTGGGATGACAGGCGTGAGCCACTGGCACCCAGCTTTGAAATAACTTTTTAAAGCATAACAAGTCCTAAATAATGATGTCAAGTGCAGAAGCTAAATTATTGTCAAGAAATTCTATATTTCCATGAAGGTGGTTTTGGTGATTTCTGCCACTTGAGCCAATGCCTCCAGTTCAATATGTTCTCTCTGTCTTTCTGTGTCTCTCTTGAACCCCCTTCCATTCCTCCTTCCTTTCTTCTTCGGGATTCTCTACGCTCAGATCTGAACGCAGGGCCTCCCACTTGCGAGGAGGTTGTTCTCACACTCAACCCACATCTCAGGCTTTCAAGTTGTAGTTTTAAAGACAACCCAGGCTCTGTAGTGAAACCATGTCTCAAAAAACATCAAAAGGAGCTGGAGTAGATGTGGTGGCTCAAGCCTATAATCCTAGCTACTTGGGAGACAAAGATTGGAGAAAGTTATGGTTCAAGGCCAGCCCAGGGAAGAGAACAGGGTCTCAAGACACCATCTTAACCTTATGGGGGGGGGCTTGGTGGTGTGTGCTGTTCCAGCTAGGGGGAAGTGCATGGCTGGGGGCAGTGAGCAGAGGGAGACAGGATGACAGGAGGATCACAGTCCCTGCTGGCCTGGACATAAAGTGAGAGTCTACCTCAAAAATGGCCAACGAGCCAGACAGTGCTCACACCTGTCATCCCAGTGATTCAAAAGGCTGAGATCTGAGGATCAGAGTTCAAAGCCAGCCTGGGCAGGAAAGTCTGTGAGACTCTAATCTCCAGTGAACCCAGAAAACTGGAAGTGGAGCTGTTCACTCCAGCCTTGAATGAAAGAGATCAGGGACAGCAACCAGGCCCTGAGTTCATACCCCAGTATTGACAAAAAGAAAGAAAGAAGCCCCAGTATGTTCCACTCAGACCTCCCCCTGCCCCCCTCTTTCCTGCTATCTTCAAAGAAGTGCATTTTCTTTTCACACACACTGTATCTCAGACGTGTAAGGACAGACATGGTGTATACCCTTTGCTTCCTTTGGGAACTGATTTTAGGTATAAGGGTTTTTCTTAACTCTGCCTTCCCAGGCCACACATGTGTGTTCCTTTCCTGCCTCTTGATTCAGATGAACAAGCACAGCCCTGGCCATGGGCACGCATGCGCATTCCCCTCCTGTCTCTCCACCTGGCCGACGACACACATGCGCATTCCTGCCTCACTGCCCAGGCCGCAGGCACGCATGCGTTTTTCCATCCTGCCTCACTTCCCCGGGCTGTGGGCACGCATGCGCACAGCCGCAGCACTCCACGGTGCGGGCCTTGGTTCGGGGTCGAGCCATCCTTGCCTTCCTGCCCCAGCTGGGTTGGCAGTGCAGACCCTCCATTGTCTACACCAGGGTCCATTTGCTGCATGCTCTCTGCAGGCTGCGAACTCGTGTTCTCATGCGCAGGAGAGACCCCCGCCTGCTTTCTGTGCAGACATCCAGCTCCTTCCTGGGTCCTGCCCTGTCCATCCCATCGGCTTCCTTCAAAACCGGTGAAAAAGGGTGACCAGGCTGATCAATTGCCGGCTGATGTGAGACCAGGCTGATCAATAGCTGGCCAATATGCACCCAGGCCGATCAATCACTGGCTGATGTGCACTGAGGCTGATCAATCGCTGGCCAATATGCAGCCAGGCCGATCAATTGCCAGCCGATGTGCACTCAGGCCCATCAATCGCCCACCCAAATTCAACCAAGCTGATGTGAGGCCAGGCTGATCACTCGCCAGCCAGCTTACAGCCAGGCCTGTCCCTGGCTCTCCTAAACCATAGCTAGATGCACTTCCTGGCATTTTCCAGTAAATTCCAGCGAAGGATTCATCCCAGCCCTCCAACAAATGAGGGCCAGGGACCTTGCTGCACCTCACCAGGCCCTGGATGTAACCGCAGGCCCTGTGCACAGACAGGAACAGAAGACCCCATGCTGGCAGGGTGGAGATGGCCAGAAGACTGCTTTAAGTGGAGACAGCAGTGCTTCTGTGTGGGGAGGACCAAAAGGAGGACCAGCAGGAGGAGGACCAACAGCAGGACCGACAGTAGGAGGACCAACAGGAGGATGAACAGGAGGAGGACTGATAGGAGAAGGACCGACAGCAGGACCAATAGGAGTACCAACATGAGGATGAACAGGAGAAGGACGGACAGGAGGACTGACAGGAGGAGGACCGGCAGAAGGAGGATGGACAGTAGGACAGACAGGAGGAGGACACACTTCGCTTGAAGCTGGTTTGTCTAAAGATAGGAAGCAATCGCCCAGTTCTTGGGTTCAGAGCCCCAGGCGGCTGCGGGTGGGTCTTGGGCGCCTTGGATATGGGGTTAGGTGCAGAGGTGTCCAGGGGCCTTGTATGTGGGGTGCAGAGGTGTCCAGGAATCTTGGATGTGGGGTTCGGTGCACAGAGGTGTCCAGGCACCAGAGGACCTTTCCTGGGTCTGACTGGAGTCATCCTGTGTCCTTGGTGGAGGAAGGTGAAAGCTGTTCCCAGGCGCTGGTCCCCCAGTCCCATACCCTGATCCCCGAGGCTTTCCATCTCCCTGGGACCCCCCATATCCCAGCCTCCACCCCGTTTAGGCCTGGACCAGCTCAGCGCCACTGCACCAGACACCCTGTCCCAGCTCCCTCCCTACCCAGGTCCCAGGCTATCCATCCCAGGCCCCCTGTACCAGGCCCCCATGGCGTCCCTCCCCTCTCTCCACTGGAGTTGATCTGCTTTGTTGGAATGGTTTTCCTGTTCTTCCTTTATTCTGCCTCCCTCTGTGATTCAGTTGCCTCACCGTGTTAAGTGCATTTGAGGCCGCAAGTTTTTGGGCAGACATGAGTCCACTCACAGTCAACAGTTTTTTTTTATTTTATTATTTTGATAGGTCATGGGGCTTGAACTCAGGGCCTGGGCGCTGTCCCTCAGCAATTCAGCTCAAGGCGAGTGCTCTACCACTTGAGCCACAGTGCCACTTCCAGCTTTTTGCTGGTTCTTTTGTGGTAAGAGTCTCACAGGCTTCCCTGCCTGGACTGGCTTTGAAGCAGGATCCTCAGATCTCAGCCTCCTGAGTAGCTGGGGTGACAGGCATGAGCAGGCTCCTCCTACCATTGAAGGAGTTAAACCAACTTTGACTGGGGTGATCTGACTGGACAAACAGGTTCAGAGGAATGCGGCCAGGCAGGAATCCCTGCAGCCGTGGGGCTGGGAGTGGAGACAGATCACCAGGCCTAGGAGGTCAAGGGTCATGGAGGGTCAGGTCAGGCATCTCTGAATAGTAGAATTGAGGCTAGTGAGCAAGCAGGAAGCACTTGGGCACTTGGTGGTAGCAGGAAACGGTTAGCAGAGTTTGTCCCAGCCTCCCTTGTCTACATTCCTTCTGGAAGCTTCCCACCCCATCCTTCCCACAGTCAATCACAGCATCCTAGCTGTGGGGGGAGGGGGGAGGACCAGGAGGGAGGAGAATAGGCAGGGGAAGGGGGAGAGGGAAGAAAAAAGCAGGGCTCTTGGAGGAGGAGAGAGGACTCACTCCTCTCGATTTTGGGTGACTCCCTATTCTCAGCATTACATCACAGCCCCAGGGCCCTCTAGGCCTGATGGGGTGAGGGGAGAGGAAGGGGCAGATAGAAGGAGGGGAGGGAGAGGGAGGGACGAAGAGGAGGGGAGAGAGAGGGAAGCCCCCCCCCAGGCCTGGGTTGTTTCTAGGAAGAATCATTCCCTTTGGTTACTGCTGTGCTATGGTGGCAGAGACTGTGGGGTTTCCTGTGTGTGTGTGTGTGTGTGTGTGTGTGTGTGTGTGTGTGTGTGTGTGTGCCAGTCCTGGGACTGGGACTTGAACTCAGGGCCTAGACGCTGTCCCTGAGCTTTTTCACACAAGGCTGGCGCTCCACCACTTGAGCCACAACTGCACTCCCAGCTTTTCTTTTTCTTTTTTGAAAGTTAATTATAAATCAGAGCCTAAAGGACTTTCCTGCCCTGGGCTGCCTTCAAACCGCAATCATCAGATCTCAGCCTTGAGAGGAGCTGGTATTTCAGGTGTGAGCCACTGGTGCCTGTCTGTCTAGAACTTTTAAGCCTTTGTCTCTACAAAGCTGTCTCTGGGCTTCTGCATGGCAAAGGACATAGCTAGCAAGATCAATAGAAAGCCTAAGGCTTGGGAGA
Organism: Dipodomys merriami; assembly: GCF_024711535.1. Lineage (NCBI taxonomy): Eukaryota > Metazoa > Chordata > Mammalia > Rodentia > Heteromyidae > Dipodomys > Dipodomys merriami. Next base: position 38,838 of record NW_027203210.1, on the reverse strand, counting down.
AGATCTTCACTAGCCATACAATGGACAAAGGTCTCATATCTAAAATATACTTGGAACTCAAAAAATTAAATCCCCCAACAACAAATCCTCAAAGAAACAACTGCCCAATAAATAAGTGGGCAAAAGACTTGAAGAGAAACTTCTCCAAAGAAGAAAGAAGGATGGCCAATAGACACATGAAGAAATGCTCAACCTCCCTAGCCATAACAGAAATGCAAATCAAAACAACATTGAGATACCACCTCTCCCCAGTTAGAATGGCTAAAATCAAGAACTCTAACAACAACAGATGCTGGAGGGCATGTGGACAGAATGGAACCTTACTGCATTGTTGGTGGGAGTGTAAACTTGTTCAACCAGTTTGGAAAGCAGTATGGAGGTTCCTCAAAAGACTCCACATAGAGATTCCCTATGACCCAGCAATCCCATTTTTGGGCATTTACCCAAATGTTCACAAACAAAACCACACTAAAGCTACCAGCACGACTATGTTTATTGCAGCACTATTTACTATAGCTAAGATATGGAACCAACCCAGATGCCCCTCAGTAGATGAATGGATCAAGAAAATGTGGTATATATACACAGTGCAATTCTATGCCTCCATCAGGCAAGCGATCTACCACTGAGCCACCTTCCCAGCCCCTATGCCTCCATCAGAAAGAATGACATTGCCCCATTTGTTAGGAAATGGAAATACTTGGAAAAAATTATATCAAGTGAAATAAACCAGGCCCAAAGAAACATAGGTCACATGGTTTCCCTTATTTGCAATATCTAGTATATGTCTGAGTCAAGCAGAAAAGGTCAGATAAGGTGATGTTAGGGAAATGAACCCTAAGATATGTATTCAATTTTTTTTCTTTTATGCAATTGTTTCTAACACATTTATAAGATGATTTCTTTGTTGCTTTGTATGTCCCTCCCCCACAGTATAACCCCTGCTTTCACTGTATTTGATGTCGGTATAATTTGTGGAGGGGAAGGGGAAAAACAAATCATTTAAATAGGGAAACAGGTGGACCCATTGCAACAATGAGATGTACAAGTCGTTATGTCGAAAACGAACTTTACAACTTTGGTGGGGGGGAGGGGGAAGAGGGGAGGATTGGATGGGGGGGGGCGGAGGGAGGATGGGAAGGGATGGGAAGGGAAACAAAGGAGGAGGTTACAATTCTTGATAAGAAATGTACTCATTATCTTGCCCATGTAACCCCTCTGTGCAGTATTTTTACAATAAAAAAAAAAAAAAGCTGTCTCTGGGCAGCGGGAGGAGGCAGGAAAACATCAGCGAAGGTTGGCCAGAACTGAATTCAGAATCAGGGCCCAGGCACCTGTGAATGGTGCCTGTAATCCCAGCTAGTCAGGGGACCAAGATCTGAGCATGGGCTGTTGGAAGCCAGCCCTGGGCAGGAAAGTCTGTGAAATTACCATCTCAAATTAAGCAAACACACAAACCAAAAGTGGAGTTGTGGCCCAAATGGTAGAGCACTCGGCTGCCTTGAGCAGACAGAGCACAGGGACAGCATCAGGCCCTGAGTTTAATCCCCAAGGATAGCACCAATATGTGTGTGCATGGGTACATGCACATGTGCATGCATACATGTGCACACACACATAAAGGAATTCAGAAACAGGGTGCAGGCTTATTTCAAAGACTACTGCTGAGAAAAGAGAATTAAGTGATCGTTGTTTTAGGGGATAAAACACAAGGATGTACTCCACCCTGCGGGCAGACAAATGAGGACCCAGATCTAATCATGGTGAGGAGTGGGGGGGTGCAGGGGGCGGTGGCGCGGGAGAGGAAGGGGAGACCATGCCATGGTCACGTGGTCTGGAGGAATCTGCAGTGGAGCCAGAGAACTGGGATTTCAGTTTCACTGGTCTGCCCAACAAATACTCCCTGCTTACTTGTTATTTTTGCCAGGTATAGTGCCAAGAGGTGGTTAACACAACCACAATCACCATTTAGCCAAGAAGAAAGGACCTTTTGTTGGGGGGGAGGTTGAACTCAGGGCCTGGGCACTGTCCCTGAGCTCTTTCATTCAAGGCTGACACTCTACCACTTGAGCCACAGTGCCACTTCCAGTTTTCTGGTGGTTCACTGGAGATCAGTGTCTCACAGACTTTCCTGCCTGGGCTGGCTTTGAACCGCAATCCTCAGATCTCAGCCTCCTGAGTAGCTGGAATGACTGGCGTGAGCCACTGAGGACCAGCAGAATCTGGAATCTCTGAGCCCCAGCAGTGACAGGACTCACCTCCTATGAAAGTAGATTTGGGGATCCACTGCCACACCCCTCCCCCAGGGCTTCCTTAAGGCTTCTTGGAAATTCAATGTTTAAGCGAGCAAGCTCACTCTGGATTTTGTTTGTTGGTTCACAGAGCAGAAACCACAGTTCTTGGTTGTTGCTTTCTTCTCGGTGCTGATCTTCAGGGTGCTGATCTTTAGGGCGAACCTCTCCTAGTTTCAGCGATAGTTTAACCCCACGCCTGTTCCTGGGCCCAGACCCTAGCAACCCAACCTCACCTCGGGGCCTTTGGGCAACGATGGGTGGGAAATAATCCAAGTACTCAGAGGCTGGGAGCCTTGTCTCTCATGGACCGGCCAGCAGAGGGAGCCGAGAGGCCTCAGGGCCACAGGTGGCCAGCCATGCCAGCTCCACTCCGCTGACAGCAGACCTCAAAGTGAAAACACTCATCCTGAAATAGTCCTCCTCCTCCCCTCCTCCTCCCCTTCCTCCCCTCCTTCCTTCCTCTCCTCCTCCTCTCCTCCTCCTCCCCTCCTCCTCCACCACCTCCACTTACCCCCTCCTCTTCCTCCATTCTTCCCCTCCTCCTCCTCCATCTCCTCTTCCTCTTCTTCCTCCTCTTCACCTCCATCTCCTCCTTCCCTCCTCTTCCTCCTCTCCTCCTTCTCCTCTTTTTTCCTCCATCTCCTTTCCTCTTCTTCATCCTCTTCTCCTCCTCTCATTCTCTTCTACTTCCTCCTCCACCTCCTCCTCCACCTCCTCCCTCTTCCTCCTCCCCCCTCCTCCTCTACCTCCTCCACCACTACCTCTTCCTCCTCCTGCTCCTCCTCCTCCTCCTCCCCCTCCCCTTCATCTGGAGATGAAGCAGGCCATCTTCCACCATGTCTGGCCTCTGCCCCACTGCCCAAAGATCGGAATGTTCCTGCCCTGGCCCCACCCCCATCCTGCGAAGCCACAGGTATCTGGGCTCCTAAGTACAGTTGCAGAAGAGAAATAAATGTGCAGTGTAAGCCCCCTCCCTTCAACCCCTCCAGGTCTTTTTCTCCATTCTGTTTTTGTGCCCGTCCTGGGTCTTGAACTCAGGGCCTGGGTGCTGTCCCTGAGCTCTTTCACTCAAGGCTGGTGCTTTACCACTTGAGCCACAGTTCCACTTTCAGTTTTCTGGTGGTTCCCTGGAAATTAGAGTCTCATGGACTTTCCTGCCCGGTCAGGCAGGAAAGTCTGTAAAAACTATTATCTCTAGGAAACCACCAAAAAGCCGAAGTGGAGCTACGGATCAAATGGTGGAGGGCCAGCCTTGAGCCCAAAAGCTCAGTGACTGTGCCCAGGCGCTGAGTTTAAGCTCCTTAATCAACCCCTCAAGCCCCCCCATAAAGACTTTTGGGGTACTATATCCTTTGAGCAAAACCAAACTCCATGGTGAATACAACAAAAGCACCAAGTTTGCAACCTAAGCCCATTTAAAAGAAGAAAGAAGGAATTGGAGGGTCTGTGTGGTGGGGCTAGGGTGGGGGATGGGGGAGCCTTGGGCCAAGAGGGGCAAAATAAATAAATAAATAAACAGTAAACTGGGGCGGGGTGGGGAGGGTGGGAGCAGGTGGGAGGGCCAGGCCCTGGGAGGCGCTAAAGGCCCTCACCACAAAAGGTTGAAACCAACACAACAGTCACCAGATCCAGTTCTGGGAAGTTTGAGTCGGTTTCTGAGCTGGAGAACAATAGCCAGAGGTTGAGTGGGTTTGTGTCCCAGCCCTCTTCCCTCCCTCTTTCCCTCCCTCCCTCTCTCCCTCCCTCCACCCCTCCTAGGGTGGGGTTGGTGGGAGGGAAAACAGGGACTGGATTCTCCTGGTGGTTATTTATGTTTGTGTTCCATTGTATTGTTTGTATTTGTCTGTGCGAATGGAGAAGTAGGGCCTAGGGCCAAGCAGGCTGGAGCCTCAAGCTATTTCCTGGAGCAGCAGAGCCGGCTGGAAGATCAGGTCTGGAGCCTCGCCTCACAGAGGCCAGGGGAGGAGGAGGAGAGACGGAGGCCCGGCCCCCAGTCAAGATCCAGGCCAGGAGACCACTGCACCCACCCCTGACTGCCCTTGTCAGGAGAGAGGGCAACCCTGGGGCTGGGCCCTCCAGGCTGGGGGAGGGCTGGCCTGCTGGTGGAGGGGAGGGGGTGCTCTGTGGGTTCTGTGTGTGCGACAGGCCCCTGGGGCTTGGAGAACAGCCCCAGCCTTTCTCACCACCCATACACACCCTTGTCTGACTGTTGCACAACCTTGCACACCCAGCCCTGCAGCTGCCTCCCTCCCCACCCCTCAGGGGGAGAGGAGAGTGGAGGGGCCCTACCCTCACCACACACCCACAAACAACCCTTGGTCCACAAAGACACACTGTGGGGGTGGGACACCACCCCAGTGGGACCCTCCCAGCCTCCACCACACCTGGGAGGCCCCACTGGGCCTCAGTCCCAGGTGTGATCACAAGGTTGGCCCCAGTCCACTCTGACCACATCCTGAGGCCAAGGTGGGCCCAAAACAGCAGCAGCCTGCCCTCCGCCCTCTGCCCTCGCCCTCCACCCTAGAAGCTGTGGACAACGTCCAGGTCAGCCCCGGACAGGGGAGAGGCCAGGTGGAGGCCGGCGTCCTTTCCCTCCCTCCAAAGTGTTCACTCATGTTTAGAAGCCAGGCCACACTGCCCAAGGCTCACACCCATCATCCCAGCAGCTCAGGAGGCTGAGATCTGGAGCATCGCGAGATCTGGAGCATCGCGTTTCGAAGCCAGGAAAGTTCCAGAGACTCTTATCTCCAGCAAACCAGCAAAAAGAAAAAAAAATTCAAAAGTGGAGCTGCTGCTCAAGAGGTAGAGCACCAGCCTTGAGTGAAATGCTCAGAGACGACGCCCAGCCAGCCCCGGCATGCACGCCCCAGGACCAGTGCACAAGCGTGCACACACACACACGAATTTTCCAGATTGCAGGGTTTCTCAAGACCTGAGCCTGTGGGGGGACAGGAGGAGCCATGGAGCTGGTCAACCTTCCCCAGGCTTTGGCCGGGAAGGAAGGTTTCTAGGGGTTCAGAGATGCCCTGGGGGAGAGGAAAGGGGTTCCACACTGTTTCATTCTGTGTACCATCCGTGGGCAGTGGGCAGTGGACAGGTCTCTGAACAGACAACCAGAAACGTGTTTGCTTAGGTGTGACTTTGAGGCTCAATTGGCTACAGGCACGGTTCCGGTTGTTGCTCATTGTGCAACTTATTAAGGAAGTTCTTTCCATTAACCAGTAGGCCTGGGCAGCCGTGCACCCTGCCAGGGCCTCTGTTGAGTTTGTGGAACAGTCTCTCCACGTGAAGACCCAGTGAACTGAAAATCACAGTGATCCTGAGAAGATTAAGTCTGAGCTTCAGATAAACACACTAAAAATTTCACATCATCTTTTTGTAATATGCGTGTGTGCACGCAAGTGTGCATGAGAGTGTGTATCTCCTGGGGCTTGAACTTGGGGTGTAGGCTCTGTTTGAGCTTTTGTGCTCCAGGCTGGCGCTCTACCACTTGAGCCACAGCTCCACTTCTGGCTTTTTGCCGGCTCATTGGAGATAGAAGTCTCATGGACTTTCTTGCTCGGGCTGGCTTCGGCCTCTGGGGTAGCTGGGAGGACAGATGTGAGCCATGGGTGCTTGGCTAACATTTCCCACCTTAATCGACATCATTCCTCTTGAATCTCTGGATTTGGGTGATCGACCCCATTTTAGAGATATGGAAAATGGAGATTGGGAGAGTTGGTTTCTTCCTTACTTTGTGGTAGGCAGGGCTGGGCCCAGCACCTGGGACCCAGTCCCTTACTGGGGTGACCCCATCCCAGGCTCTGTGACTCCATCCTGGGCCCTCTGATCCTGTCCCTCATTGGGGTGACCCCTGCTCTCCCCAGGGCCCTGTCTCTGCCTTCTGCCAGCTTGCAGTCCTGTCAAGTTTGTTGTTTTTCCCTCAAAGTAACTCACCACCAGCTGGCCTGGAGTATCTCCATCTTTCCTGCATCCCTGCCATCACCATGGCAACCCCACAGGGTGGGCGCACCTCCCTTCCCCTCTCCAACCAGGGCCCCAGCTTTGCCTTTTGCAATCCACCACCCCAGCGGAGGATGAAGGGGTGCTTTTGTCCCTGAGAAAGGGATTCCTGTGTGTCTTTCTCTTATTCCTTTTTGCTTCTAATTCTCTGTGGCTGCGATTCCTTTTTATTTCTGATTCTCTGTGGCCGCGACCCCTTTGCACCCATTTTACAGATGGGGGAACTGAGGTTGGGGTGAGGGGGAGCGGATTTGATCATGGTGGCCAGACTTGCTGATCCTTGGGCTTTCTTTTGCAATGACCCTGCCCCCTCTTCTCTCTCCAGCCCTGCCCCTCCCCTCCCCCCACCACAGGGGAGGAGGAGGGGGAAGGGAGAAGGAGGAGCTAGAGGAAAAGGAGGGGGAGAAAGAGGAAGAAGTGGAAGGAAAGGGAGGGGTGGAAAGGAGGAGGGGGGAGAAGGAGGAGGAGAGGGTAGAGGAGGAAGGAAAGGAAGAGGGAGGAGGAGGAAGGAAAAGGAGGAGGAGGGGCTAGGAGGAAGGAGAAGCAGGAAGCAAGAGAGGAGGAAGTGGAAGAGGAAGGAGTGTACTTGGCCTCCATCTCCGCCCCACCAGCCTCCACCCCTCCAGCTCAGGGCCTCCTCCCAGGACCCCAGCTGGGGCTTGTAATCCCCAAGATTTCCAGGTGGCTCAGCCCTGGGCTTGCAGAGTTGTCCCCAGTCCTGCCTAGAGTGGCCCCCCAACCCCCGGGGTCAGTGTCCACCCCCCTCTCCCCCACTGGGGCTCCCGCCTGTCATCCCAGCTGCTCAGGAGGCTGAGATCTAGAGGATTGCATTTCAAGGCCAGCCCAGGCAGCAAAGTCTGTGAGACTCTCATCTCCAATGAATCTGGTTCTGTGGCTCAGGGACAGCGCCCAGGCCTTGAGTTCAAGGCCCAGGACTGACAAATAAAAAAAGGGAAAAAAATCAAAGAAAGGAATGGAGCGGGAAGCACAGAGGCTGGTGCCACTGCATCTCCCTGCTTTCATCTGCCCAAACTTCAGCTTTTCTGCACAGAGTCAAAATCTACAGAGTTTCCACAGCCGACCACACAAGAATCACTAACTGGGACCATGGAGGGGAGCAGGAGGGGGAGGGGCAGGGAGGGGGAGGGGAGGCTTTGCTGCAGCCCTTGAGGACCAGGCTAGCAGTCCACTGGGAGCCAAGGCCCCACCCCAGAGTGACTGGTATGCATGCTAACCAATGAGAAAGGCAGTTGGTCAGCAGGCCTCATTAACCCTTTCCTTGGGTCTGGGTTTGGACAGGTCTGGGAATGGAAGGGGATGGGCAAGGATCAGGAGAAGGAGGGGACAGGAGAACTGGGATTGGGGTGCTGGCCCCCACCTAAGGCACTGGAAGTATTTTATAAACCAAGCAGGACAGTCGGGCACACGGCAGCTCATGCCCATCATCCCAGCTACCCAGGAAGCTGAGAGCTGTGGATCCTGGTTCAAAGCCAGGCAGGGCAGGAAAGTCCATGAGACTCTTGTCTCCAAGGAACCACCAAAAAGCTGGAAGGAGTGGTGTGGATCAAGTGGTAGAGTGCCAGCCTTGAGTCAAAAACCCAAGTCAGAGCATGTGGTCCTGAGTTCAAGTCTCAATGTCATAGAAGGGAGGGAGGGAAGTTGGAAGGAAGGAAGGAAGGAAGGGAGAGAGAGAGGGAATGAGGGAATGAGGGAGGGAGGGAGGGAGGGAGGGAGGGAAAGAGAAAGAGGAGAGTGGGGATGGTAGCAGGGAGGGTAAGGGAGGGAGAGAGGGAGGGAGGGAGGAAAGGAAGGAGGGAGTTTCCAAGCCTGAATAACTTGTTAATTTGCTTTCCCAAATCCTTTTCCTCCCCCAGAGCCTTGGTTGGGAACACTGCATTGTAAGACACATCTAGCTGGTGGATGGTTAGCCCATGTAATTTCTTCTTTAATTTTTTCCTTATTTTATTTATATTTTTGAACCTTGTAAGTAAGTAATACATCAGAAAGTCCTGATTCCAAAGTTAGCCCCTGCTGCTACACCCTTCCTAGGAATGAGTTGGCCCCTGGCTGTAAAAGAGAACAAAAAATCTATGCAGAGCCAGCCAGAGGCTCTGCCCTTCCCCCAAAAAACACAACTCAAGGGAAGTAGCTAAGACAAAATGGGTGTTCCTCCTCTCCAAAAAGAACACCCCCCTCCCCAGAAGATTCACTGGAAACAGAGAAGAGCCTCACCTGGAGTTTGGGGGTGGGGAGGAAGAGTTGGAGTCTAGAGATGGGCTAAAGTCAGGAGCCAGGGTGGTAAAAAGGAGGTTCAGAGATCAACATCCCAGGAAGCAAAATTCCAGAGCAGAAGCTGAGGTGGGTAGAGGCCAGGGGTGGAGGTTTGGCGAAGCTGGATCTCATCAAAGTACTGCGTCCTTCCTCCTTTGTTTTGTTTTTGGTGTCAGTTCTGCGGTGGCTTGAACTCAGGGCCTGGGTGCTGTCCCTGAGCTTTTTCACTCAAGGCTGGCGCTCTTCCACTTGATCCATAGCTTCACATCCAGTGTGGTGGTGGCTCACTGGAGATAAGGTCTCATGGCCTTTGCTTCCCCAGGCTGGCTTTGAACCATGATCCTCAGATCTCAGCCTCCTGAGTAGTGGGGATGACAAGTGTGAACACCAAGGCCCAGTCTTCCTAAGATGTTTAACAAAGCTCTGGATGGGGTGTCCTCATTCTATCCATCAGGATACAGAGTGGACTGATGTGGGGCTGGTCTTGTTCTTCTCAAAGCAATATTCCACCTCTCGAGAAGTCTCCAGGAACAGGAGGAAGTGTCACATTTATTCGAGGCAGCTCTGAGTCCGGCTAACACTTGGAAAAGACAGAAAGTCTGGGTGGGAGGAGCAGCTTCAACCCTTACCTCCCCCCTCCCAAAGAGTCCGTGGCTGGGGCGGCACCTAGGTATCCCCTGGTCACAGCCTCTTGCTCACCTTCTAGAAACTCCGCTGGACAGCCAGTCATTGTATTCATGGGCACTTGTCTTTCTGATGGAACGCTGGATGGGAATGACTCCAGGGGAAGAAGGACTTATCCTGACTCCTTGCAGAGATTTCTATCAACTGCAGTGGGTAGAATGTCGAAAGGAAGAGTATCTCTTATCATGGTGGCCAGGAAGCAGAGAGAGAGAAACGTGGGGAGGAGAGGAGAGAGACAGAGGAAGAGAGAAAGAGCAAAGGAAAGAGACAGAGGGGGAGAGAGGGAGGACCCCCCTCCCCTGCCCCCGGCTGTTTCTCCCTTTCCTTTGATTCTACCCAAAGGCCCAGCGCTTGCAATTTTTCTGACTGGCTTCAGCGCCATCTCCCAATCTGCTTTTAACCTACTCTGGCCGCTAGGTTTCGGCTTTTGCAATGAGACTTTAGTGGTTGTTGTTCTTTGCTTTCCTGTTACTTTAGTTTTTTTGTTTTTGGATTTTATTTTTAGTTATGATAAAGGTGACATGCAGAGGGGTGACAGTGACATCTTTCTGGACAGGGTCCCCCTTCCCTCGCTCTCTCCCTCCCATCTCCACCCACATTTCCCACAGAGTGTCCAGTGAGACTCGAGTGTTTTTTTTTTTGTTGTTGTTGTTGTTTCTTTGGTCAGTCATGGGGATTGAACTCAGGGCCTGGGCGCTGTCCCTGAGCTCTTCAGCTCAAGGCTGGCACTCTACCACTTGAACCACAGCACCACTTCCGGTTCTCTGGTGGTTCATTGGAGATGAGACTCTCATGGACTTTCCTGCCCAGGCTGGCTTTGAACTGCAATCCTCACATCTAAGCCTCCTAAGTATCTGGGATGACAGGTGTGAGCCATGGGCACCTGGCTAATTTCTAGGCCCAGTACTATATTCTTCGATGTAAAACCTACTGCTTGGTACTCAATCTTGTGCACACATACACACTTGTGTTCTGGGGCTTGAGCTCAGGGCTTTGAGCTTTCACTCAGTTTCTTTTGGCTCAAGGACACAGCTCCACCATTCAAGCCATACCACAACTTCTGGCTTTTTGTTGGTTTACTAGAGATAAGAGTTGCATGGATTTCTCTGTCCCAGGCTGGCTTTGAACCGTAATTCTCAGATCTTTTCCTTGGTAGCTGGGCTGCTGGGCTGCGTGCCTGCCAGTGCTTTGGTGGGGATACGAGGGGAGACACAATAGAACTTCCCTTTATTCTGTCATGGTTTCCTGCCCTGATTTAGTTCCTCCTGTGGATGAACAAAAGAATTCATGAAGGGGGTGGGGAGAAGGAGAGAGAAAGAAACATGGGACATAAGAATGCTAGGGAAGAGCTTTTGGGTTATTTTTTGTTGTTGTTTTATTTCCAACTCTCATTAATTCTTAGTTGGGAAGAGTTACAAATTAACCCCAGTCATACGATTTACGACCTTCAGGACCACTTCAGGGCCTTTTGCCACGTATCTGTACTTCCAGGTCGGAACCAGCCAAGGCAGAGGTAGTGAGAGTCTGTCTCAAAAAAAAAAAGAATGAATACCAGGCTGGGTGTCAGACAGTGGCTCCCGCCTGTCATCCCAGCTACTCAGGAGACTAAGATCTGAGGATCGCAGTTCAAAACCAGCCTGGGCAGGAAAGTCCTGGAGATGCTTATCTCCACTTGACCAAATGGAAGTTGGCAATGGAATTGTGGTGCTCAGGAACAGAACCCAGGCCCAGAGTTCAACATCCTCCCCTGCCACTGACAAAACAAGAACAACAACAAAAGAAGAAGATAAGGCACCATGCTACCTCTCTCTCTCTGAGACTGTTTCAGGGCTATGCAATGATCAGATGCTTGTGGAAATCTTGAAAGAACTGTCTGCATTACAATGGTCTCACAAAACACTCTGGGGATAGCAATGCAGTCTCTTGTAGAGACCAGAAAAACACATCATTCACAGAGAATAAATGTGCCTGCCTGGTGCTGAAGTGGTCAAGATGGAAAGGGTAAGCAGTCCTTCAATCAGCATTAGTCATTACAGAGTAATAACCAGCACCTCTGTCACACATAGTGCCATTTCACAACAACCTTCTCCACAAGGAAGCAAAGACATTTTACCCTCTTCCTCCCTCATTTAAACATGACATTCCTGGATCTGAACCCAAACTAACATGCTGGGATTCTACAGACAAATACACAGACACACAGACACACACTCAAAAAATTCTCATTAGTACAACCGACAATGTTCTTATACCTAAAATATACCTGGAGCTCAAAAATTAAATCCCCCAACAACAAATCCTCAAACAAACAGCTGCCCAATAAATAAGTGGGGTAAAGACTTACAGAGAAACTTCTCTGAAGAGGAAAGAAAGATGGGCAATAGACACATGAAGAAATGCTCAATCTCTCTAGCCATAAAATAAATGCAAATCAAAACAACATTGAGATTCTACCTCAACCCAGTTAGAATGGCTATAACCAAGAACTCTAATAACAACAGATGCTGGAGGGGATGTGGACAGAAGGGAACCTTACTGCACGTTGGTGGGAATGTAAACTTGGTCAACTACTTTGGAAAATAGTATGGACGTTCCTCAAAAGACTCCATATAGAGCTCCCCTATGACCCAGCAATCCACTTTTGGGCATTTACCCAAATGATCCCAAACAAGACCATACTAAAGCTACCACACAACTATGTTTATTGCAGCATTATTTACCATAGAAAAGATATGGAACAACAACAACAACAAAAAATATGGAACCAAGCAAGATGTCCCTCAGTAGATGGATCAAGAAAATGTAGCATATATACACAATGCAATTCTATGCCTCCATCAGAAAGAATGACACTGCCCCATTTGTTAGGAAATAGAAAGATTTGGAAACAATTAAATTAAGTGAAGTAAGCCAAGCCCAAGGAAACATAGGTCCCATGATTTCCATTATATGCAATAACTAGTATATGTCTGAGACAAGCAGAAAAGGTCAGATAAGTTGATATTAGGCTAAACAAACCCCAAGATAAGGATTCAAATGTTTGTTCTTTCTTGCAATTGTTTCTAACATATTTATAAGATGATTTCTTAGTTTCTTTGTATTCCCTCTCCCATGGTATAACCTCTGTTTTCACTGTATTTGATGTTGGTATAATTTGTGGAGGGGATGGGAAAAAAACAAATCGTTCAAATAGGGATACAAGTGGACCCATTGCAACAATGAGATGCACAAGTGGTTAGGTAAAAAAACGAACTTTACAACTTTGCCCGGGGGCAGAAGGGAGGGGGGTGAGACATGGAAGGGATGGGAAGGGGAAACAAAGGAGGAGGCAACAATGCTATGAAGAAATGATAAGAAATGTTCTCATTACCTTGCCCATGTAATTGTAAACCCTCCGTACAGTATTTTCACAATAAAAAAATAACAAGAATAATAGGAAATTCACATGAGGAACTGAAGTTCTTGACCACTTCTGAATTGATGAAGCCAACAAAAGTGACAACTGAGAAGCAGAGCTATCTGCCTCCAGCCACAACCTGAGCAATCCAAACTGCAAAAGTCCTGGGGTCACCACCAAACATAGCATGTGTGCAGTCTGCGTGCCTACACTCTTAGACAACAACACAGCAAGAGGTGACAGATTTAAAAAGTCAAATTATTTTATTTTATTTCTTTTTTTTTATCAGTCATGGGGGCTGAATACTGAGTCTGGGTGCTGTCCCTCAGTTCTTCAGCTCAAGTCTAGTGCACTACCACTTGAGTTACAGTGCCACTTTCAGCTTTTTTCTGCTTGTGTGGTGCTGAACAATTGAACCCAGAGGCTCATGCATGCAAGGCAAGCACCCTACCACTGAGCTAACTTCCAAGCCCAAGTCAAGTTATTTTTAAGGCGATATGTCAGTTCTTTTCTCTCAAAACCTTTTAGTAAATAAACATTCTGGGACTTTGATCAGTTAGGATTCTTTCCTAGTAAGATGCTTGTATATGTGTATATGCATATATTTACATATGTATATATGTTTACATATATGCATATATTTACACAAGAACAATTGTCTATAGTTAAGTACATCCATGTACATATAGAAAAACCTAACTGCTTATATACAAGGATGTAAACTTACATATATGTGAGTTTATATATGTGTATATAAATATACACACATATGTAGAGAATAATATACATACCAAGTGAATATTTTTCTTTCAATTTTGATCATTGATAATTGATTACTGTGGTATATATTAACACCTATTAATTACTATTATTACTCTTTTTTTGGGGGGGCAGTCAGGGGGCCTGAACTTTGGGCTGAGCGCTGTCCCTCAGCTCTTCAGCTTAAGGCTAGCACTCTACCACTTAAGTCACAATGCTACTTGCAGCTTTTTGTGCTTATGCGGTGCTGAGGAATCCAACCCAGGGCCTCATGCATGCAATGCAAGCACTCTATCACTGAGCCACCTTCCCAGCCCCTTATTACTCATTTTGCTCAACTTTCTTTTTCTTTTTCCTCTTTATTGTCAGTCCTGTGGCTTGAACTCAGGTCCTGGCCACTGTCTCTAGACTCTGTTCCCAAGGCTAGGGCTCTACCATTTGAGCCACAGCGCCACTTTCATCGTTTTCTGAATAGTTTATTGTACACTAGAGTCTTGTAGACTTTTTTGCCTGGACTGTCTTAACATTGATCCTCAGATCTCAGACTCCTGAGTAGCTAGGATTATAGGCATAAGACACTGGCACTTGTCTCTTTTGTTTTTGAATTTTGTGCCAGTATTGGGGCTTGAACTCAGAGCCTCATTCTCTCCCTTGGCCTTTTTGCTCAAAGCTGACACTCTTACCATTTTACCACCTGGACCATGTTTGCTGAAGACATTTTGATTGTAAACTGGAGATAAGATTCTCACAAACTTTCCTACACAGACTGGCTTTGAACTGCAATTCTCAGATCAATTGTAGCCTCCTGAGTAGTTGGATTACAGATGTGAGCCACCAACATGCAGTTTTAGCATAGGTATAAATATTTTCTAGCCAGGGGTGCTAGAAAATGCCTGCATTCCTAGCTACTTAAGAGGCTGAGATCTGCGGATTGTGATTTAAAGCCAGCCTGGGTAGGGAAGTCTGTGAGACTCTTACCTCCAATTAACAACCAGACAACCAGAAGTGGCACTGTGGCTCAAAGTGGTAGAATGCTAGCCTTGAGTCAAAGAGCGCAGGGAGAGCGCCCAGGATGAGTTCAAGCCTTATGACCAATAACACCACCACAAAAATGTCTAGCTGAAGATTTTGCTCCATGGTAGACATTGATAAATGATAAATCAAATAAATGATAAATCATATAATACAGCATGCAAGTGGGTATATATAGATGACAGTTTTTATATAGCTCTGTTGGCCAAGCATAAAATACTAAGTCTTTCCCAGAGGACAACCCATAGTTTATGGGCTTACAGCTCATTCTACTTGACAGGTCTTTGTAAGAAAAATAATGGGTTGGGCACTGGTGGTTTACACCTATAATTTTACCTACTGTAGAGACTGAGATCTGAGGATCTGGGTTTCAAGGCAGCCTTGACAGGCAAGTTCATGAGACTCTTCTTGACAATTAATCACCAGAAAACCACAAGTAGCCCCAAGTTTCAAAGTGGGACAGGGCTAGCCTTAAACAAGAAAAAAAAAAAAAAAGAAAAAAGCTCAGAGATAGCACCCACATCCTGTGTCCTGATCCCAGGACTGGCAACAGCAACAGCATTAAAATGAGACACTCAAATAAAACTATATTCACACAGATGCAGAAGGCAGAGGCAGGAGGTTTAGGGAGTGAGGCCAACTTGGCCTGTATAGTGAGTTCCAGTCTAACCTGGGCTACATAGCAAGACTTAGTTAAAAAAAATCTCTCCTTCTCCCCCAAGAACAGTAATTTTACTCACAGAAGAATCTCAGGGAGCTGTTCCTCCATAACCCTACTTCATTTTCTCAATTATTGTCACCTACTACTTCTTTCTCTTTTAAAACTCTCCATAATTAGTTGCTGTCATTTATCATAGTTGGTTCATTCTTGAGGATTATTTACACATCCTAACATATACTTTTCCCCTATTATTGATTCTTTTAATTCCTTCCCTTCTTTCCTGGGTTTACCCCTTCTTTTTCTTTTCTAGTTCCTCCTTTTCTTTCCCTTCATTGCATTTTTCCTCCCTTTGTCTTGCCCTCCCTTCCTTTTTGAGATAGAATTGGGTGATGTAGCCTAAGCTGTACTGGAATTTATGATCTTCCTGCCTCAGCATTCTTTATTGACTGCCAAATTCTCAATGTGGTAGAATAATGGGCCCTTACCTTTCTCTTGTGCTCTTCTTTTTCCTGTCCCACTCAGTGACCCTTAGCCTTCGGGCGGTTCCAGACTATGCCAGGCACACCCAACCCTCTCTGAAACCATGTATCTTGAGCACAGACTCATTCAGACACTGGTTATGACAGAGCATAGATGAGGTGTAGATTGTCCCTTCATTTCAAGACCCATGAGCCATTAGCTGAACAGGTCCCCTTTAGGAACACACTCCAAAGTATGTCCCAGGTCAAAACTGCACCAACTGTAATAATCATCTGCACTTTCATTTTTCAGATGTGGCCAGATCTAGTTCGTGGTTCTAGTGAGCAGAATACGGTAAAAATGAGAGCTATCAGTTCTGAGATTGCCATATAAGTGGCTCCTACTCTCACAGTGAGATCTCTTTGTCTCTCTTTCACCCTTTGCTCTGGGTGAAACAATTGCATGTGTGAGCAGTATATGGAGAAGGCCCTAGGACAGGGAGCTGCAACTTCCAGTTGATGACTGGAGTACATGAGCAGGAAGCAGTCATGCCTGCAGATGACCCTAGCCCCAGTGGAAACTTTCACACTTGTCTCCTAAGCCCCTCACTCAGAACCCCCATGCTAAGCTTCTCTTGGATTCCTGACTCTCAGAAACTGAGTGAGAATAAATGCTTAGTGTTTGCAAGCATTTGTTACACAGGAATAGAGAACTGATGGTGTAGGTAGTAGTGTTACTGGAGTACAGAGTTGTTATGAGGAGTAACAGGTGTAATTCTTACTTCAAGTACAATGTATAGTAGGTCTCTAAAATGTTCTTACATTAAAGAGCATCTCTTCTCCACAAATGCCACTAAGGAATGGTTCTAGTGGTTTTCTGGAGTAAATTGTAGGAATGCAAGATCCAAGGATGGATGTGTCAGTGTCTTGTTGCTATTGTCACAAATGACTACCAATTTAGTGGCATAAAACAACCAGACAACAACATTTCCAAGTTCTGGAAATGACAAATTCAAAATGGATCCCACAGGGTTCTTATGGGCTCTCAGAGGAAATCAAGGTGTGCGAAGAGCAGTCTCCTTTTGGGAGGATATAAAGCAGAGCCTCTTCCAATGTCTACATAGTCTGCCCATATTCCTTGGCTCCTAGCAGCACCTCTCCAAACTCTGTTTCTGCTGTCACATCTCATTACCTGAGACATTCCTCTCTTAAATAAAAAAGACCCTGAGTAGCATATCATGAGGCCCACCGTAGATAATGTGATAAAGTTTCCTTTTAATATATTCACGTCCACCAAATCTCTTTTTTCCATGTTACTGAATCCCTGTAGAGTTCCAGGGATTATGAAATATTTTAAGGGACCAACACTGATCCTCATTATTCCTCCCACCAGGGAATACATTGCCACCTTGCCTTCAAATACTCTTCAGTGATCTCCAGGCTCCAAGATTCTATAAAAATCAGGCTCTGAAGCTGGGGGCTAGTTGCTCAAGCCTGTAATCCTTTTTTTTTTTTTTTTTTTTTTTTTAGAATTATAACAAGCCTGTAATCCTGGCTACTCAGTATCCTGAGATCTGAGGATTGCAGCTTGAAGCCAGCCCTGGATGGAAGAAAAATTTGTAAATTAACCAGCAAAAAAGCCATTTAACAGCTGTGGCTCAAGTGATAGATTCGTTAGCCTTGATGATAAAGAAGAAGCTCAGGGACAGTGTTCAGGCCCTGAGTTTAATCCCCAGGACAAGCAGGGAATATAAAAATAATGATAATAATAATAAACAGGTTGTATGAGAGAAATTCTTCACACTTTAATAAGTGAAGACTTCAATTCTCACACATTCCACAACAGTTTAGGAAAACAAACAGTATTTCCTCCCTCTCCTGCTAACACCTTTATCCACATGAAAATGCCTGCTTTCTGTTTCAACTGGCTACAAAGTTGCTCACACAAAGAAAGGAGATATATTCAAAAAACTCAAGCTTGCATGTTGAAACTGACCTTTCACCGTTGCTCAATTAGGTTTCCTACCAGTAGATTGCTAGGGTTGTTAATTTGACAGGCTTGTTCTTAGGAAGAGGTTTGTGTGTATATGTGTGTGTGTTATGAATGTGTGTATGTTACCAATAAGGGGCCAGAGGTTCACACAGGGTATGGACCTGAGGCTCATAAGCATGTAGAGTATAGAAATGGCACCTTTGAGATCAGAGAGTGAGACAGAGCTCACAGGAAGTAGGGTAAGTACATCTGGGTCTCTCTACTCCCTTCCCCCCAGCTGAGTGTATTTGAGGCCATCTATGGTCCCATCACTATGTCAATATCCCCCTTTCTCCATAGTTTTCAACAGCATGACATATGGCCAGCATCAAACAACAAAAAAAAAGCTCAAGTGGTTGAGCTGTGGCTCAACGTGTGAAGCCTGCTTGTCTGTTGAAAAACAACAACCCTCAAGGAGAGACACCAGGCCTTTAAGAATAAGACATAAAACCTGCACTGAAAAAGTAAAACAACCAGCCTGTGTGGCCAGTGGACTTCTTTCTACTTCTGAATCACCATAAGTTTGCACTCAAGACCAGGTCTTGCCTGCCACAATCCGACATGCTGAGATTGTAAAGGGGTTTAAGACCTTATGTAAGACATTCCTTGTCTTAAAGAGGGAGCTCATTACTCATGCTCAGATGGAGTGACTTCTGCTCTGCCACTTTGTCACTTGCAGGGCTTGAAGTGAGGGCCTGACCATCCTATTCATTTTTAAGTTTTTTTTTTAAATTCAAGAATAGCAGAATCTACAATTTAAGCCAAAGCAGAAATTTTGACTTTTTAAAAATGTTAAAATTTTAGGAGCTAGTGCTAGGGTTTGGAATCATGGCCTGCAATTTGTACTAATTTTTTACCCCTCAAGGTTACTGGATTTACAGCTTTAGCCACAGGTGAAATTCTGCCTTTTTTATTTTTATGGTGCTGGCCCCAGGGCTTGAACTCACTTCCTGCCCACTATTTTTGTTTGTGATAAGACTCTGCTTTGTTCTTGCTATAACATGTTGCTCCCTTCTCAGCACAATTCTTTTTATGTATCCAAAGATGGAATATGAAGGATTGATTCCCCCCCTATTTTCCCAGGTGCATACAGATACCAGCAACCCACCAAAGATAAGTGCCGACTGCCTGACTCCAGCAGGACAATCACTCTAAGCCCAGCTGTGAGCATTCCACCACTGTGGGCCTACCCACCCCGCCTTTGACCTAGTGGCTATTTCATTAGCTGCCTCCTTGCTCAGACTTCATAAAACCTAGCTCCTGTCCCAGCTCTGACACACAGTCTCCAAGCCTGTGGGAAGGCTGTTCCTCGCTGCTCTATCTCAATTAATAGTCATTGCCCGTGGAAGATTGAGTCTGGTCTATTTCCATCCTTTCTCCTTCACTTCTTAACAGTTTAGTTGTTTTTCTTCCTCAAGGTTTGCAGCTCCTACAATTTGACATTTCCCCCCATGACTTTTTCTGTTTGTCTATTTTCTGGTCCTTAAGAAGAGATAAGAGTCCTATGGGAAGCCAAAGGCACTACACAGAAGCTTGAAGCCTGAGGATTGCTGTTCGAGGCCAGCTCGGGCAGGCAAGTCCATAAGACTCATCTCCAATTAACTACTAGGAGTAGTAGACTCCTAGCCAGGAGCAAAACACTCCAGTTCAAGTGCATGACTGGCACACATTCAAACAAGTCTCATGGACTTTCATGCTGGTGCTAGTTTCAAAACCTTTAATTGGCTCTTTTTCTTGCCTGCATTTTCATTTATTCTGGGTCTTTTGTTTGTTTCATTTTTTCAGTGCAGGATTCATATCTCATTCTTAAAGTCCTAGTGTCTCTCCTTGAGGGTTCTTGTTTTTAAACAGGCAAGCGGGCTTCACACGTTGAGCCACAGCTCAACCACTTGAGCTTTTTTTGTTGTTTGGTGCTGGTCATAGGGCTTGAATTCAGGGCCCAGTTAATATCCCTGAGATATTTTGCTCAAGGCTAGGCTCCACAAATCAGCTTTTGGCTTTTTTTCATTTCTTGGTGTTTAATAGGAGATATATCTTATATGAGGCCAGACACTACACAGGGGCCTGAAATCTGAGGATTGTGGTTAGAAGGGGTGGGAGGGGGAGACACTAAGTCTCTGTATGGGGCAATGTGTGGGACAGCTCAGGATGAACAGAAGAAGGGAGCTGCTGAGAGGTGGGCAAGACATGAATCGTGGGTATAAAGTACGGGGTCTGCCTAAAGCCATGCTCTAGTTGAAGCGACTTCTTTAGTCACTGAGAAGATGCACCCCTACCTGGGTTGCCATCTCGTCTTCTCACCAATCACAAATGCACAGGCAAACTTTGCCAATGTGCCTTCCAGACATTTTGATTCCTGGAAATGGCTCTGCTGATGGAAAGAGAAGCTTAAAGTTTGGTTTCACATTTCTGTTCCTCAAATTCAGCACTCTGCAAGTTGTGACTACTGCCAAATTCTTGTGAGGTTAAAACAGAAACCAGAGATAATCCCATACATATCATAGTGAAGGCCAGATCCTTTAACCTATGCAGTGGCCAAGTGAGGAGTTTCCAAGTGAGGAGAATTAGTGCAGAAGTGGATTCTTGTACCAAGGGTAGTCCTAGTAACCTAGTATTTTCTCTTTTACCAACAGGTATACTTACAGGCCTATGGTGGCACCAGAAATATTATTTTCTCTCAGGAATGTGTGTGTGTGTGTGTGTGTGTGTGTGTGTGTGTGTGTGTGTCACACATTGAATTTTAAAGTGTTGTACAGAGGGATTATCATTTCATAAGGCAGGAAATGAGAACATTTCTTTTAAGAAAATGTGAGAAATTATTTCGATCACAGGCCTAAAAAAGAACTTTAGTTCTATAGGTCTGAAGTTCAGGGAAGCTGGATGAACTATTTGGGGTACCATGAACTTACAAGACTGAGAGACAAAGTGGGTAAAGGGACAAAGTGGGTGAATTCTCTGTAAACCAGAGAATTTCAATACTTGTGACAAATTTCAGAGGATAGCGAGAGACAACCTAATTCTTCTGTTTATAAAAGGACAGTACAAAAGACAAGGAATCAAGGAATAAGCATTGTCAAAAGACAGGGCATAAGCCATCCTCCCTAAAAGCCTTTTGCTGAAAAGTAAAAGGATATTATCTGATCACAAAACTCACATCATGGGGAAAGACAGCATAGAAGGATGGAAAGGTGACTTTGATCATGATGCATTACATTCATAATCTACCTTGTGGAATTGAAACTCCTTTACACAACTACATAAAAATAAATAAACCCATAAACACACATTCTCGTGAGCCTGATACTGGTTGCTCACACCTATAATCTAGGTACTCAGGAGACTGAGATCTGAAGATTGAGGTTCAAAGCCTGCCTACGTCGACAAATCAAAGGGATGTATTAATTCTTATCAATCAGTAGAAAGCTAGAAATAGAGGTGTGGCTGCAGTGATAGAGCACCAGTATTGAGTGGGTATAGGGTAAGAAAGAGCACCAAGCTCTGAGTTCAAGCCCTAGTACTAACAATAACAACAACAACAAAACACACAAGGTGCTCTGACTTCAAGCCCCAATACTAACAACAAGGAAAAAACCCAAAAGCCCACTTATCTTCAAGAGTGGATTTTGCATCTCCCCACCAAAAGGTGTGCTTGGCCTTTGTCCCTTTGTGAAGAGTTGTTGTACGTCAGCCTAAGTGCCCATCAACAGATGAATGGATAAAAAAAGGTGCATGCTAATACAATGGAGTATTACTTCAGCCATAAATATGTATGAAATTATATGACATATGCAGGAAAATGAATTAAACTGGCTATCATCATGTTAAAGTAAGGCAGACAGAAAATATCACATATTTTTCTCCTATGTAGAATCTAGATTGATAAGTTCAATGAAAAGATAGGAACCTAATTGAGAGACCATTTTGTGGAGGAAGAATCAGATAAGTATGAAGTGGAGACAAGGGAAGGTGATGAGGGGACAATAGGATCAAAATGTTCTGTGTGTGTGTGTGTGTGTGTGTGTGTGTGTGTGTGTGTGTGTGTGTGTGTAGAAGTGTCATAATAAACCACATAATTTTGTACAACAACAGAAAAATATTGCATGAAGGAATATATGAGTATAGACATTCTATCTCCAGAAAAGAGATAATAAATGTAGCCAGGATACTGGTAGGAATGTATTTGTTCATGACAATGGAAATCAGCAGGGAAATGCCTCATGAAATGAAATTTTCCATACAATACAGCCATACGATGGCTACATACTAATAAGAACTTACCACAGAGCTATTTTTGTACTCACAACTATATTAGCATTGTACACAACAATCAAATCATGAATATAGCCTCAATGACCATCATCACAAGGATAAATAAACATAAAGATATTAAATACAGGGGCTGGGATAGTGGCTCAGTGGTAGAGCGCTTGCCTTGCATGCATGAGGCCCTAGATTCGATTCCTCAGTACCCGATAAGCAAAAAGAAAAAAGCCGGAAGTAGAGCTGTGGCTCAAGTGGTAGAGTGCTAGCTTTGAGCTGAAAAGCTGAGGGACAGCGCCCAGGCCCAGAGTCAGGCCCCACGACCAGATCCCCCCTTAAAGAAATATACTAAATACATTAGTATAACATACTTATAGACATTATATCAAATATTATATAGGCAACAGAGTATTACTTAGCCATAAACAGAGTAGAATTCTCTTCCTTTGCTAGAAAATAGATCGAATGAAAGGTTATCTTGTTAAATGAAATAATCTAGTCTCACAAAAGCAAATACTCTCTCACTATATAAATTAGAAAAAAAGAAAACAAAGGACAGTTTAAAAAGATCATGAAAGTAAAAAGAAGCATGGGAGCGTGGAACAGGGAGAGGGAAAGTGATAGGGTGAAGAGGAAGGGGTATAAATCAGAATAATGGATTAGATCAGCACTACTTACTAGACCCTATGGTGAAAATGAACAATACAACTTTTGAGTGGCAATGACAGAGCGAGGGAAGGGATAACAATCTTTAAAAACAAATACACTCTTTTTTTTGTCAGTTGTGGGGCTTGAACTCAGGGCTTGGCCACTGTCCCTGATCCTCTATGGCTCAAGGCTACTGTTCTACTACTTGAGCCATGATTCCTTTAAATTTTTGAGTGGATATTGGAGATAAGAGTCTTATAAGGACTTTTGTGCCTGGGCTGGCTTGGAATTATGATCCTAAGGCTGAGTAACTAGGATGCACCAGCACCCAGAGAGAAATGCACTCTTTTATATAACCCCTCTGTACATCATGTTCATGGTGACTCACCAGGTGCAGGTGACTCACACCTATAATCCTACCTACTCAGGAGGCTGAGATCTGAGGATCAAGGTTTAAAGCCAGCCCTGGCAGGAAAGTCCATGAGATACTTATCTCTAATTAACCACCAGAAATCCAGAGCGGTGCTATGGCTCAAGTTGTAGACCCATTTACCTTGAGCTGAAGAGCTCAGGGACAGTGCTCAGACCCAGACATCAAGCCCCATGACCAAAAATAAATACTAATCAAATAAATAATCAAATAAATAAAGCACAAAAAGGAGAATAATAGAGTGACAAAGAGGAGAGACAGAGAAAATGACAGGGTTAGAGACTGACTCAAGACCAGATGGAGAGGGAGAGGAAATGGAAGCAGGAGGTGAGGGGAAGAAGGGAAGGGGAAGTGCAGTAGGAGATGGTATGTGGTGGAAGAAGAGGATGGAAGAGAGATGGTAAAGCAAGAAACAATGGGAAAAGGGAAGAGATGAAAGAGAAGGAGAAGGAACAGAAAGACGAGAAAAAAAGCACTGATAGCCAGCCCAGTACCAGCACATACTCAGAAAAACACACAAAAAGGAAAAAGGAAAAGAAAGAACACTGAGACATTATGAAAATCAACAATATTTCCATCCCCACCCAGCCTCTTCACTGAACACTGCTCCTTAAGGACTTCGGGATTCCTTAGCTTCCTCCGCAAATCTCTCCTTCTGTATCACTGCCATCTCTGTCTATCAGCAAGCTGCCCATCCTTTGCCCAATGTGGCCTACATTGCTTCCCTCACCAGAAACCCATCTCATTCTTTGATCTGAGCTCTTCTCCTCAAATACCCCTGAGCTGGGCCATTGATTTGACGAGAGCTGTAGCCCATCTCCTCGTGAATTCCTCCTCAGTTGGCTTTGCTAGCTCAGCCTCCTGACCCCAGTGCACACATAGCAAAGACCAGGTGTGCCCAACTCCTCCCCATCACACCCTTGTCTCCCAAGGGTAGCATCAGCCCTCAGCAGTACCTCTGTGTGGAAAGTCTGATGCCTGTGGATGAATCAGCAAAATAATCCTGGGGCAAAGGGTCATATTCAGTCTTACCAAATTTCTCTATGTCCTAGGAAGGGTCCATCCACAGGTACCATTGTAACTCCATGGTTTCTCAGGTGTCTTGCTTCCTTCCAAGGCTTCTCTCCTCTAGTTGAATGGAAGAAAAAATGTTTTATTTTGTATACTTTGTAATGTCAGACATCACCTTTGCAAGTTTAGAGTGTTCTAATATTTGAAACTCAGTTTTCTCCCCACTGTGGTTCCATGAGGACAAAAATCATGCCCTACTAGTCTTCCATGAGACCTATAGGCTTCCCCTGGGAACTGCCAGGGGAAAGGAAGCACCATGCCCAAAGCCTGGTGCTCTGGGAAGGGGGTGTCAGCTGAGGGCCTCTCTGGGGACTCACAGGATCTCTACTAAGATCAGACACCTCTCAGGGCTGACCCCCTAGCACTGTGAAAATGTAATTCTCTACCTGTCCATTCTCCACTTGCAGCCCAAACCAACACCCTTTCCTTCCCCAAACATTTGTAAGTTGTCCCTCACACAAGTACACAAATTCCTTTGTAAAAACAAAGAAACCAACTGAAGGCTGAAGGCTCATGTGTGTAACCCTAATTATTTCACATGCTGACACTGAGAAGATTTCAGATAAAGCCAGCTTGGGCAGACTCCATGTCCAACGCAGTAGAAATATCAGACCTAGAGGTGTGACTCCACTGGGAGAATACTAGAGAGAAACATGCCCATGGCCAAGAGAGAGAAACTGAGGGAGGGAGAGAGAGGGATGGAGAAAGAGAACTCAAATGAACAGAGAGAATAACAGAGAAAAATACATACATACACACATACATAAAGACAGAGAAACAGATTCAGGAGAAAGGAGCTCGTTAGAAGGAATGGAAAATGGAGAAAAAATGATTAGAAGGAGGAGAGTAGGGGAAGTCAAGGAATGTGGGCATAAGAGAGATGACAGACAGTAGAAGGAGGCTGCAAGGAAAGGACACAGAGGGAAAGGAGACAGAAAGAGAAAAGAACAAACTTCAAGCCTTACTTCCAGCACACTCCCAAATGCATACACATGATAAACTAAAAGAAAGACAATAAAAAGTATGGAAAAATAATGGACATAACAGTACTTCCCTCCCCACCCACCCTTCACTGAAAACTGATTGGTGAGGAGTTCTGGATTCCTTACATTCCTGCTCTCAGCTCTCCTGCAGCATCAGTATCAACCCTGTCTTGCACCAGGTACCCATTATTTGGCCTATTTTGGCCCTTATTTTTTCTCTCACCAGAAACCCATCTCATTCTTTTCGAAGAGTTCTGTTCCACAAATACCCCTGAGCATTTCCACTGATCCACCAGGAACCCCAACCCTCCTTCTTGATGTTAATCTCATCAGTCTGCTCTGCAGTCTCAGCCTCCTGACCCAGTGTACACATATAAAACACCAAGTGTGTCCAACCCCTCCCCATCACACACTTGTCACCCAAAGGCAGCATCACTCCTCAGCACTGCCTCTGTGTGCAAATCTAATGCCCTGGCTGACCTAATACAAATATCCTAGTAGTGAAGGCTCATATTCAATCTTACTGAATTTCTGTTCTTGTGGGAAGCCAGCCATCCTACGCAGGGTCCATCCACAGGTGTGATCTATCCACAACCCCAGTCCATCCAGCCCCATCCATCCACATGCACAGTAGATCACCATGCTTCCTCAGTTGAACTGTTCCTTGACCACCTCTACCTGAAAGGAAGGGAATGTATTTTAATTCAAACACTCGGTCATTCCAAAATTGAACTCTTGATTTCAGAATGTTCAAATATTAAAACTTGGCTAAGTTAGATCTTTGGTTCTGTAAGGGGAAGAACTGGGCTCTGAATTCCTCTATGTGGCTTAGTCTTTAACTGGGAACTGCCAGGGGAAAGGAAGAACCATGCCCAAAGCCTGCTGTTTTGGGAAATGGGGAGTCATCTGTGGGCCTCTCTGGGGACTCATAGAATCTCTACTAAGACTCTAACACCTTTCAATGCACTTGTACAGTGCACAAGTTAACCTTCCTTGTCCATTTACACCAACCCACCATCCTCTTCCTCCCAAAACGATTTGTAAGGTAACCCTCACACAGTGGTTCCTCAGAAAAGTACACAAATCCCTTTCATATGAGAGAACGAAACCTTTGCCGTACCAGACTAACAAAGCCCAATGCATTCTCTGATGCTGTAGGCTCTTGCCTGTGATCTTACCTATCCCACAAATTGCCACCTAGAAGACTGCATTTACAGCAAGTCTGGGAAAATTAAGTAGAGAAATGCAAACCTGGAAGTGTGACTCAAGCAGTGAATCAGACATGACCATGAAAACTGAAAGAGAAAGAAAAAAAGGGAGAAAGACAGAGAGGGAGAAGGGGAGAGATAAGGAACACCAGAGAGCAGGAAGAGAAGGTGAGGGAATGAGAAGAGGGCATGAGAAGAGGGAATGAGAATGAGGGCATGAGAAGAATAAGAAGAGGGACAGGGGAAATAGAGTAGGAGTAGTTATGGGGGGCATAAAAACAAGGTTAAGAGAGAGGGCAGAAGGGGGAAGGTGAGAAAAGTGGAGAGAGTACAGAGAAGGAAAGGAAACAGAGCATAAGAAAAAAGCATGGATGTACCAGCACACACTCACAAACACATATACACAACAAACAAAACTGAAAAAATAAAAGAAAATGGATTGAGAAATCATGGAAATCAATGGTAATTCTCTCCCACCCCACTTCTTCACTGAAGAATGGTCCATGTGGAATTCAGGATTCCTCAGCTCCTGTCATTTCTCCTTTACATTTAGTGTCCACCCTGTCATTTCTCATGTACCCATCTTTTCCCTCTTGTGGCACTCATTGAATTTTTCACCAGAATCCCATTTTGTTCTTTCATGGGAGATCTGCTCTCCCCAAAGAGCCCTGAGCAGTACCACTGATCCACCAGGAGCCCCAGCCCTCCTCTTGCTGCTAAACTCATTAGTCTCCTCTGCAGGTTCAGCCTCCTGACCTATTGTACACATAGAAAAGGCCAGATTTTCCCAACTCCTCCCCATCAAACACTTGTTACCCAAAGGCAACATCAGTCCTCAGCACTGCCTCTGTGTGCAATTCTAAATGCCCTAGGTGAACCAATACAAATATTGTAGTGTGAAGGCTCATATTCAATCTTAACAATTTTTTTTCTTGTGGGAAGGCAGTCATCCCATGCAGGGTCCATCCATGGGTGTGGTCCATCCACAACCAAAGTCCATCCAGGCTATGTCCTTCCATAGGCCCCAGTTTATCTCTATAATTCCTCAGGTCTCCTGTTCCTTGATCACCTCTAGCTGAAAAGAGGGGAGTATGTTTTAATCACTTTGTGATTCCAAAAAAGTCATCCTTCCCTGTCCATTTACACCAACCCATCACTGCCTTCCTTCCACAACCATTTGTAAGGTGAACCATACACAGTTGTCCCTCACATAAATACACAAATACCCTTTCAAAATAGAGAAACCAACCTTTGCCACACCAGATTAACAAAGTCAATTGCATTCCCTGATGCTGTAGGCTCTTGTCTGTAATCCTACCTATCTCCCAAGTTGACAACTTGAAGACTGCATTTACAGCAAGGCTGGGAAGATACCATCTTCAAGTAACTAGAGAAATGCAAGCCTGGAAGCGTGACTCAAACAGAAGAGAACCAGACATATCCATGAAAACTGAGAGAAGAAAGAGAAAGACAGAGAAGGAGAAAGGGAAAGAGGGAGAGATGTGTAGAGAGAGAAGGAGTGAGGGAGGGGGAGGGAAAGAGAGTGAGACAGATTTAAGAGCAGGAAGAGAGGGAGAGGAAATGGTAGAGGGTAGGAGAACAAGTAGAGGGACAGGAGAAGTAGAATAGGAGTAGGTATGGGAGGAATGAAAACAAGGGAAGGGAGATGGCGGGGCAAGGCAGGGGGAAGGTGAGAAAAGTGGAGAGAGGACAGAGAAGGGAAAGGAAACAGCATAAGAATAAAAGCACTGAGATGTAGCAGCACACACTCACAAACACATACACACAACAAACATACAAAAGGAAAAAATTAAAGCCATCTTACAAATCAACAGTAATTCCTTCCCACCCACCTTCTTCACTGAAGAACGGCCCATGTGGAATTCAGGATTCCTCAGCTCCCTTCTTAACCTGCCTCCTGTCACTTCTCCTTTACATTTAGTGTCCACCCAGTCATTTACCCTGTACGCATCTTTTCCCTCATGGAGCCCTTATTTGGTCTCTCACCAGAATCCCATTTTGCTATTTCAGGGGAGATATGCACTCGAATAGCCCTGAGCTGGACCACTGATCCAACAGGAGCTCCCGTCCACCTCCTGCTGAAAATCTCATCAGTTTTCTCTACAGGCTCAGCCTCCTCACATCAGTGCACACATAGCAAAAGCCAGGTGTGCCCAAATCCTCTCTATCACACACTTGTCACCCAAGGGCAGACAGCAGGAGCTTGCACCAAACCTTCTCTGTGGAAATCTCATGGCCCTGGCTAAACCAATACAAATAACCCAGTGCTGGAAGGACATATCCAATCTTACCGAATTTTCCCTCACGTCCAGATGCAGTCATCTCAGGCAGGGTCCATCCACAGGCACCACTATATCTTCATACTTCCTTAGGTCTCTTGCTCATTCACAGGTTTCTCCACCTCTTGCTGACAAGGAGGAAAAGTATTTAATTCATACATTTTTGTCATTCAGAATGGGCTCTGGATGTTCAGAATGTTCTCAGACTTGAAACTCTGTTCTCCTAGCAAGATGATTCGCTAAGGAAAAAAATTGGGCTCTGGTATTCTTCCATGAGGCCTAAAGACCTCAAATAAGAACTGATCAAAGCCTGGTGTTCTGGAGAAGGGGGTGTCAGTGGGAGGACTCTGCGGATGCATAGGTTCTCTACAAAACCTCTGACTTCTCTCTGTGCTGACATACTTGCACCATGCACGTTTTTTTCTCCCTGTCCATTCTGCCCCAAAATCCATCAACCCTTTCCTTCCCCTACCATTTTCAAGCTGTCTCTTACACCTTGATGGACAGCCCTCAGATAAGTACCTAAATCCCTTTTCTCAATCAGAGAAACAAACCTGTGCAACACCAGGTTAACGAGGTCAGAAGCATTGCTGCTGATGGTGGATCATGCCTGTAATCATAGTTCTCCCAGAAGCTGATGCTCAGAAGATCACAGTTAAAGCCATCCTGGGCATACTCCATTTTCAATTAAGAAGAAAAATGTTGGCTTGGACTCAAGTGACTCAAGTGGTAGAGCACCAGCTATGAACATGCAAACTCAAAGAGAAAGATATAGAGGGGTAGGAGAGAAAAAGATTTGAGGCAGAGGAAGAGAGAGGAAACAGAACAAGAGAAGAGGGAAAGGGGAAGAAGAGGAGAAGATGAATGACCTGGAGGGAAGTTAGCTGGAAAAGGGGAGAGAGACAGGCAATGGAAAGAAAAAAGAGACAGCAAAGGAGACAGAGAAAGAGAAAATCACTGAGTTCAAGTGCCAGTACCAGCACACACTCACAAACACATGCATACAACAAACAAAAAGAAAGTAAATAAAACAAAAGGACTGAGACAAGATGGAAATCAACATTACTTCCCTGCCCACCCTCCTCTTCACTGAAGATGGTTCCATCCAGAGTACAAGAGTCCTTAGCTTCCTCCTCTCAGCTCTCCTTCAGCATCAATGTCAACACTGTCTATCACCAAGATGCCTGCTATATGACCACTCTGGCCTCACTGCTTCTCTCACCAGAAACCCATCTCATTCTTTGAGAAGAGTTCTGTTCCCTAAATACCCCTGAGCGGCACCACTGGTCTACAAGGAGCCACAGCCTTCCTTCTGCAAATCTCATCATTATGCAGTGCAGGCTCAGCCCTCTGAGTCCAGTCCCCTCATAGCAAAGGCCTGCTGTGCCCAAGTCCTCCCCATCCCACATTGTCACCCAAGGGCAGCATGGGCCCTCAGCACTGACTCTCTGTGCAAATATAGTGCCCTGGCTGAACCAAAACAAACATCACAGTGATGAAGGCTCACATCCACTCTCACCGGATTTCTGTTCATGTGGGAAGGCAGTCAGCTCAGACAGGGTCCATCAACAGGCACCATTATATAGGCATGCTTTCTCAGGTCTCCTGTTCCTTCACCACCTCTAGGTGAAAGGAAGGGAATTTATTTTAATTCATTCACTTTGTGATTCCTAAAATGGAGATGTGACATTTAGAATAGTTGAATATTTGTGCTGGGAAGGTGGCTCAGTGGTAGAACGCTTGCCTTGCATGCATGAGGCCCTGGGTTCGATTCCTCAGCAAAAAGAAAAAAGCCGGAAGTGGTGCTGTGGCTCAAGTGGTGGAGCACTAGCCTTGAGCTGAAGAGCTGAGAGAAAGTGCCTAGGCCTGAGTTCAGGCCCCACGACCGGACCCCCCCCACAAAAAAAGAATAGTTGAATATTTGAACATCAGCTCCCCCAGCATGCCAGTTTCCTCAGCAGAAAAATTAGGGTCTACTCTTCCATGAGGCCTAGACACTTCCCCTTGGAACTGCCAGGGGAAAGGAAGCATCATGCCCACAACCTTGTGCTCTGGGGAAGCGGGTGTCAGCTGGGGGCCTCTCAGGAGACTCCCAGAATCTCTACCAAAATAGAACATTCAGCGCTGACCCTTTGTGCAGTGCACATGTCCCTTCCTCCCTGTCCATTTGCACACTATGCCACCACCCCCTTCCTTCCACAACCATTTGTAAGGTGTCCCTCACACAGCTGTCCCTTACATAAGTACACAAATCCCTTTCATAATAACTGAGAAAACAACCTCTGCTACACCAAACTAACAAAGTCTAATGTGTTTGCCTGATGCTGGAGGCTTTTGCCTGTAATCCTAGCTATCCCACAAGTTCACCTGTAAGATTACAGATACAGCAATTCTAGGAAATTCCATCTTCAATTAACTAGAGAAATGAAAGCCGGGAGGTATGACTCAAGTGGTAGAGAACCAGCTATGACCATACAAACTGAAAGAGAGAAAGAGAGAGACAGAGAGAGGAGAGACAGAGAAACAAACATTGTCAGAGACTGATTCAAGAGCAGGAAGAGAGGGAGACCGAATGGAACAGGAAGATTTCAGGAGGAGGAAATAGGAAGAGAAGAGGAGAGAGAAGAATGAAAGGGGAAGAATACGAGGAATGTAAGAGGGAGAAAGAAAAGTAGGGAAGGTAGATGGAATGGGGTGGAGAGCTGAGAAGGGGAAGATAAGGAGAGAGAGTAAAGGAGACAGAGAGAAAAGCACTGAGTTCAAGTCCCAGAGCCAGTACAGGTGCACAGACACAAACACACAACAAACAAACATGGAGAGAAAAGAAAAAGCATTGAGAAATCAAGGAAATTCACAGTACTTCCCTCCCCACCCACCCTCTTCACTAAACACTGGTCCATGTGGAGTTCAGGATTCCTCAGTTCCTTTCCTGGCCATCCTCCTCTGAGTTGTAATACAGCATCAGTGTCAGTCCTGTCTTTCAATAAGGTGCCCATCCTTTACCCTCTTTTGGCCCTCCTTGGGCTGTCCTTTGGCCCCTCCTTTTGGCCCACCAGAATCCCATCTCATTCTTTGAGGGGAGATTTGCTTCCCAAATGGCCCTGAGCTGAATCTGATTTACCAGGAGCTCCAGCTCACTTCCTTCCACAAATGTCATGTGTGCTCTGCAGGTTCAGCCTATTGACTCAGAGCACAAATAGCAAAGGCCACGTGTGCCCAACTGCTCCCCATCACTCCCTTGTTAAACCCCCCCCCCCCCGGTAGCTGAGCCAACACATATAACGCAGTGGTCGAGGGCCACATCCAATCTTACCGAGTTTCTGCTCATGCTCAGAAACAGTCAGCCCAGCCAAGGTCCACCCACTAGCAAAGCCCACCCAGGCATCCATCCACAGGCACCACTGTATCTCCATACTTTCTCAGGAATCCTGCTCCTTCACAGGTTTCTTCACCTCTACCTTGAAGGAAGGGGTATCATTCTACTTCATATATTTTGCCAGTCTAACAGGAACTCTGGTTGTTCAGACTGTTCTCTTATTTGAAACACAGCTAACCCAACATTCTGGTTCCCCTTAAAGAAAATGGGGGCTCCTGGGGAGGGGGAGAAGTTGCAAATCAAACAACCTGTCTAGGTAATAGGGTCTCTTTGACTGTGAGCAAATAAACAAGTCTGAAATAAGGGATTCTTGGATGATGGTATTATGTTGGGATAATGATGAGGTTTAGATAGAAATCACACCCACAGAAAACTGCATTGAATAGGAGGAAAGTTGGGGCAGAAACCACTGACAGTGTATGGGGTGAATGGAGACAGGTCCCTCTCCATTCCCAGTGAAGATTTGCTCTTATGTTCCAACCCAGCCAGTGTACCTAGTGTGCTCAGGAGTTGTACCCTTTCACCTGAAGACTGCTGAAAGAGAAGCAGAGTCCAGGATGCCTCTTGCCCCTCAGATCCATGGGCTCCTATAGCATCAAGGGTCTCACTTTAAACCTAAATAAATGAACTAGAAAGTAAATAGGCAGACAAGCAACATACATAAAAGGTGAGATGATGACCTGCTGCAGCATTTGGGACAAAAGCATCTTTAGTGTTCAAGGGACAAATGTGAAAGGTTGTTCAATGAAGTGACAATACTCAAGTAAGGGATCGATGTGGAATTAGCCAGCTCAGAAAGTACAGGCAGCTTGAGATCACCTTTCAGCTTATCTTTTAGCATTGGAAAGCCAGTGCAGTGTCCTTTCTTGGGAAGGAATCCCAGCTGGAGAATCCCCTAGCACTTGTCACACAACCTGGCCATGCTGGCCAGAGACTTCTGCAGTGTGAACTTTCTGCATGACTCCTTCTCCTCCTGCAGCTCTTCAAATCCACACCTCTCAGATTTTCCACAACCCAGTTAGAGTCACCCTGAAAGTCTGAGTTTGGTGGTTTTCAATTGTGCTGTTTCAGAGTTCTGCACCACTTTCTCTGGGACAGCTTTACTTTCAATCTGTGGACATTACTTTGGGGCCTTCACACAGCAGCAGATTCTGCGAAATATGGTGACTATCCTGTTAGCCACCCTCCTCCAGCCCTGTCTAATATTCCACCTGGGGGCTGTGGCCTCCCCCTAAGGCTGCCCAGAGGGAAGGGCATTTTCCACTGAGTGTGAATGCTCCATTCTGTCAAGCAGCTAAAAGAATCCTGGCCCAACATTAAGCTGGAACTGTAGCTCTGCAGGGAGTAGAGAGGAAAGACAAGCAGACTGGCACTTCGGGTTTTATTGAGAGGTAACTGATCATCATCATTGTGTAACTGAAATTCTGAGGACAAGCTGAAGGCGTTATGTCCTGCAAAAAAGCTGGCTCTCCTTTGTGGAGGGAGAGTTGTGGTGGGATTGTCCTCAGGAGTTGTGCCAGATGGACTATCCAAAAGCATCAGTTTTGATTCCACAATTCTGGCATTCTCTTTTAAGTTTTCTTGGATGAGCAGGTAGGTGCCCATGGCTTCATTGAATTCTCTGTCCTGGATTGCCTTTTCAATGCCAGCTACATTGTACCCCATGTCACACATGACTCTGACAATGCGATCCAGCTTGCCAGGCAGTGGCTCATCAGGAAGCAGGCCAAATCCCACACCTAGAGCCAGCCATGGGTGTTCCATTATCTCCTCAATAGCAGGCCTCAGATTGAAGTCCACAGTCAGCAGTTTAGAAAGGAGATCTTGTCTCTTTGCAGATAGGTGAAGGGGAACAGTGTACTGGCCTCTAGGACTTGTAACCCTATGTCAGCCATATTACTCCCCTCAAATGGGAACTTTCTCATTGTCATCACATACAATAGCACGCCTAAGTCCCAAATGTCCACCTGGTACCCATCGAACATTTTGTGTAGAAACATTTGTGTAGGTCACCCTGTCACTCAGCCCAAATTCACTGACCTTGACATTGAGATTGGCATCCAATAGGATGTTGTTGGCCTTCAGGTCTAGGTGTGCAATTCCATTCTCATGAAGGTAGTCAACAGCACTCGTGATCTGTTTGAATAGCCTCCTGGCTTCAAACTCTAAAAGGTAGCTGGAGGAGGATTTTTTGATCCACCTCAAGAGATGACCCCGAGTGGCCAGCTCAGTGACAAGGTACACACAGTCTTCATTCTCCATCACCTGGAATAATCAGATGATGTGTGGGTGACGTACAGTTTTCACAAAGGCCACCTCATTTTCTATCTCATGGCTTTCCAGCTCTTTCTTTCAGAGAACTTTGACCACCACTGTGGTGTCTGTGAGGCGGTGATGGGCCAGATTGACATAGCCATAGCAGCCATAGTCGATGATCTCTGTCAAGTTGTACAGTGATCAACTCCTTCTTGGGGGAAGAGCTAAAGGAGACTTTGTTGTACATTACCATCTTTCAGCTGAGATGACAAGTGATCAAGCTTAACTATTACCTAAGATGATCTCAATGAAGTTGCCAACTAATAAATCTTACGAAAAGGTAAACTAACAAGTAAATACAACCCCCAGACTAGTAAATGAAATCCCCAAACCCAAACAAGACAAACACAACCCCCATACCCAAAGAAAGCAACCAAGTAGCTCTGACTTAGTCCAGCGGGTCACCAAGGAAAAGCTCCCAGTGCTGTAACTGACAGAGTTGGAGGGCAATTGCCTCTTATGTATCCTGCTGGGCATACCTCACAATGGCCTGTGACATCAGGAGGAACTGGACCAATCAGAAGTCAGGCCATTGACATCAGTGAGAAAATGGGCCAATCAGAGCCCAGGGCAAACCCACCGGCAGTTATGCACTTGGGCCAGGAGGATCATTGTCAAGGAATTCTGGGCCCATCCACAGATGCTTCTACTGCTACCATGGCAACCATGTGAGGACCACGAGGACATTGGCCAATGGCCCTTGTCCTACTTGGAGACTAGGCATTCTAGGATGGCCACGGTGGGGACATCTCTCAGTGGAGCCTATCCTTGGGCAGAAGTGAAAACACTGCCCTTTTCACTTAACATGGTCTATATCTAATTACAACCTACCCTGAGATTGGAGACTTTGTAATGACTCAACTCAGCTTCTAAATGAGAAGAGACCAGACACCCAGGATTAAATGATAGTTTTATCCAGATCTGTCATTCTCATTTCTGTTCCTAGTTTGTATGGTTTCCTGTGCTTCTTTGTAACTTTTTTTTCATGTTTTTTTTTCAATCTTTATTTGTCCCTCACAGGTCAGAAAAAAAGTAATTTGCTTTTATATCTTTAGTACAGTTGTGTCAAATTTTAATATAACTGTTCTAATAAAAACCATATATGAAATATAAGTATCTCAGAAGCAGACTCCGATTTTATGGACCTGAAGTTTATTCTACTTGAGAGGTCATTTATTCATACATATAAATATATGTATATATGTATACATACATACATACATATATATATGTATGTATGTATATATATATATAGGTCATGGAGCTTGAACTCTGGACCTGGGCGCTGTCCCTCAGTTCTTCAGCTATGGGTTAGCACACTACCACTTGAGCCACAGTGCCACTTGTAGTTTTTTGGTGGTTTATTGGAGATAAGTATCTAATGGACTTTCATGTCTGGACATTCTTTCAATTGCTATCCTCAAATCTCAGTCTCTTGAGTAGCTAGGATTGCAGGCATGACCTAGCACTGGCAAGATATCTCACAGGTTTTTTTTTTTATTATGAAAATATTGTACAGAGTGGTTACAATTACATGGGCAAGATAATGAGTACATTTCTTATCAAGCATTGTAGCCTTTGTTTCCCCTTCCCATCCCTTCTCATCCTCCATCCCTGCTCATCCTCCCTCCCACCCCCCCCCCCGGCACCAAAGTTGTCAAGTTCGTTTTGGACACAACTACTTGTATATCTCATTGTTGCAATGGTTCCACCTGTATCCCTAGTTAAATGATTTGTTTTTCCCCTTCACCTCTACAAATTATACCAACATCAAATACAGTGAAAGCAGGGGTTATACTGTGGGGGAGGGACATACAAAGCAACAAAGAAATCATCTTATAAATGTGTTAGAAACAATTGCATGAAAGAAAAAAAATTGAATACATATCTTAGGGTTCATTTCCCTAACATCACCTTATCTGACCTTTTCTGCTTGACTCAGACATATACTAGATATTGCAAATAAGGGAAACCATGGGACCTATGTTTCTTTGGGCCTGGTTTATTTCACTTAATATAATTTTTTCCAAGCCTTTCCAATCCCTAACAAATGGGGCAATGCCATTCTTTCTGATGGAGGCATAGAATTCCATTGTGTATATATATATACACAACATTTTCTTGATCCATTCATCTACTGAGGGGCATTTGGGTTGGTTCCATATCTTAGCTATAGTAAATGATTCTGCAATAAACATAGTCGCGCTGGTAGCTTTAGTGTGGTCTTGTTTGTAAACATTTGGGTAAATGCCCAAAAGTGGGATTGCTGGGTCATAGGGGAGCTCTATGTGGAGTCTTTTGAGGAACCTCCATACTGCTTTCCAAACTGGTTGAACAAGTTTACACTCCCACCAACAATGCAATAAGGTTCCATTCTGTCCTCATCCCCTCCAGCATCTGTTGTTATTAGAGTTCTTGATTTTAGCCATTCTAACTGGGGAGAGGTGGTATCTCAATGTTGTTTTGATTTGCATTTCTGTTATGGCTAGGGAGGTTGAGCATTTCTTCATGTGTCTATTGGCCATCCTTCTTTCTTCTTCAGAGAAGTTTCTCTGTAAGTCTTTAGTCCACTTATTTATTGGGCAGTTGTTTCTTTGAAGATTTGTTGTTGGGGGATTTAATTTTTTGAGTTCCAGGTATATTCTAGATATGAGACCCTTGTCTGTTGTATGGCTATTAAAGATCTTCGCCCAATCGGTGGGCTTTCTATTGATCTTGCTAGCTATGTCCTTTGCCATGCAGAAGCTCTGCAACTTTATGCAATCCCATTTGTCCAACCTTTCTTTGATTTGTTGTGTTTCAGAGTCTCTATTCAGAAAATTTCGGCCTGAGCCAAGGAGACCTAGGGTTTCTCCTATTCCATCCTGTAATGTTTTCAGAGTGTCTGCTTTGAGTTCAAGGTCTTTGATCCATTTGTAGTTGATTCTGGTGCAAGGTAATATATAAGGATCTAGCTTTAGTTTTCTACAAGTTGTTAGCTAATTTTGCCAGCACCATTTACTGAAGAGGCTGTCTTTCTTCCATTCTATTGTTTTAGCTTCCTTATCGAAGATTAGATGGCTATAGGTCTGTAGGTTCATTTCTGGGTTTTCAATTCTATTCCATTGGTCCTGAGGTCTGTTCTTATGCCAATACCAAGCTGTTTTGATTACTATGGCTTTATAGTAGAGTTTGAAATTTGGTATTGATATTCTTCCAGCAGTGTTCTTTCCGTTGAGGAGCATTTTTGCTATTCGGGGTCTCTTATTGTTCCATATGAATTTTTGGATTGCCTCTTCTATTTCCTTGAAGAATGAGGTTGGAATTTTGATAGGTATCGCATTGAATTTGTAGATAGCCTTGGGAAGTATTGCCATTTTCACGATGTTAATCTTTCCAATCCAGGAGCATGGGAGTTTTTCCCATTTTCTAAGTTCTGTTTTGATTTCCTTTTTCAAGATTTTAAAGTTTTCATCATAGAGGTCCTTCACTTCTTTGGTTTAGTTAATTCCTAGGTATTTTATTTTTTGTGGGGCTATTACAAATGGAGTTACTTTCCTAAATTCAGCCACACTTTTCTTTGGCATACTTTTTGTTGGCATACAGAAAAGCCATTGATTTTGGGGGGTTAACTTTATACCCTTGACAGGTAATTTCTTACTGCTTTTTGCCTGTAGTTAAGTTTGACAGAGGATATGGAAAACAACTTTTATGACTTCAGTGGTAAAAATAAATGTTCTGTAAGTCATACAGAGCAGGATTCTGGACAGCTAGCATAAAATGTTGCATACTGAATTTATATAAATAATTTTTAAACTACAGAGATTTTATACTAATATATACTAAAAATATTTTCTCAGAAAAAATTGACAATGCTAGTAATAATCTTAACCCACTTGTCATGTTTCTGGAGAGCAGGTTTAAGAACACTGAAAAAAATATTGCATCTTGACATGCTCAAAGCAATGAACAGCAAGTAAATAACAATCAAAACTATGAGGTACTGGTTTTAAAAATTAAATTATTCATACGGTGAAGATAACAGAAATATTTTTTTAAATCCTAAAGAAAATCTACTTTTGTCTCTACAATGCCTTTAATGAAAGCCTGTAGTTGCACATAACATAAAAATTCTCACAAAGGTTGTATAATTTATTTGCATTTCCTTTATAATGACCATGATTAAATCTGAACTATTGTAAGCAAACCACCATCTGGAACCACATCGAATCAAGATTCTATTTTCCATGATGACCGATCAAGGAAAACTTATGCAGTTGTCTACTTTGCAATATTGTGTAGCAATGTGATTAGATAATCATTCAGAGCCATGAACCAGGCTAACTGGAACATAAACAAATACACAGTATGAAACTTGGAAATGTTTCAGTAGTTTGTTAGATCCTCTTGACTCAAATCACTCAAGCTCTTTGTAAAACAAGATTGAAACTTGGTGTCAAGTGTTTCTTAAGTCTATGCTAAAAGAGGGGTATGGAAAAATAGGAAAGTAAGACATTTTATAGGCATGTTATAGGGTCATAGGAGCACTTCAGGAAGAGAAAAAATAGCAACATAGGAAATAACCTGCAAACTAAATTCTTCAATAGCCATTGATCTATATTATTGCATCAACATCATCATTGTGAATTGGGCTCACCTCATCCAAAAATAGACTCT